>NW_027017239.1:0-195867 GCF_036013445.1 Caloenas nicobarica
TGTCGGGCTCTGTCGGGCTCTGTCGGGCTCTACTGGGCTCTGTCGGGCCCTGTCGGGCCCTGTCGGGCCCTGTCGGGCTCTGTCGGGCTCTGTCGGGCCCTGTCGGGCTCTGTCGGGCCCTGTCGGGGCCTGTCGGGCTCTGTCGGCTCTGTCGGGCTCTACTGGGCCCTGTTCGGGCTATGTCGGGCTCTGTCGGGCTCTGTCGGGCTCTGTCCGCTCTGTCGGGCTCTACTGGGCTCTGTCGGGCCCTTTCGGGCCCTGTCGGGCTCTATCGGGCCCTGTCGGGCCCTGTCGGGCCCTGTCGGGCTCTGTCGGGCTCTGTCGGGCTCTACTGGGCCCTGTCGGGCCCTGTCGGGCTCTGTCGGGCTCTGTCGGGCTCTGTCGGGCTCTACTGGGCTCTGTCGGGCCCTTTCGGGCCCCTGTCCGGGCTCTGTCGGGCCCTGTCGGGCCCTGTCGGGCCCTGTCGGGCTCTGTCAGGCTCTGTCGGGCTCTACTGGGCCCTGTCGGGCCCTGTCGGGCTCTGTCGGGCTCTGTCGGGCTCTGTCGGGCTGTACTGGGCCCTGTCGGGCCCTGTCGGGCTCTGTCGGGCTCTGTCGGGTTCTGTCGGGCTCTGTCGGGCTCTGTCTGGGTCTACTGGGCCCTGTCAGGCCCTCTCGGGCTCTATCGGCCTCTGTCGGGCTCTGTCGGGCTCTACTGGGCCCTGTCGGGCCCTGTCGGGCCCTGTCGGGCTCTGTCGGGCTCTGTCGGGCTCTACTGGGCTCTGTCGGCCTCTGTCGGGTTCTGTCGGGCTCTGTCGGGCTCTGTCGGGCTCTGTCGGGCTCTACTGGGCTCTGTCGGGCCCTGTCGGGCCCTGTCGGGCTCTACTGGGCTCTGTCGGGCCCTGTCGGGCCCTGTCGGGCTCTGTCGGGCTCTGTCGGGCTCTGTCGGGCCCTGTCGGGCCCTGTCGGGCTCTGTCGGGCTCTGTCGGGCTCTACTGGGCCCTGTCGGGCTCTGTCGGGCTCTGTCGGGCTCTACTGGGCTCTACTGGGCTCTGTCGGGCTCTGTCGGGCCCTGTCGGGTCCTGTCGGGCCCTGTCGGGCTCTGTCGGTCTCTGTCGGGTTTCTGTCGGGCTCTGTCGGGCTCTGTCGGGCTCTGTCGGGCTCTACTGGGCCCTGTCGGGCCCTCTCGGGCTCTGTCGGGCTCTGTCGGGCTCTGTCGGGCTCTGTCGGGCTCTACTGGGCCCTGTCGGGCCCTCTCGGGCTCTGTCGGGCCCTCTCGGGCTCTGTCGGGCTCTGTCGGGCTCTGTCGGGCTCTACTGGGCCCTGTCGGGCCCTGTCGGGCCCTGTCGGGCTCTGTCGGGCTCTGTCGGGCTCTGTCGGGCTCTACTGGGCTCTGTCGGCCTCTGTCGGGTTCTGTCGGGCTCTGTCGGGCTCTGTCGGGCTCTGTCGGGCTCTACTGGGCGCTGTCGGGCCCTGTCGGGCCCTGTCGGGCTCTGTCGGGCCCTGTCGGGCTCTGTCGGGCCTGTCGGGCTCTGTCGGGCTCTGTCGGGGCCTGTCGGGCTCTGTCGGGCTCTGTCGGGCTCTGTCGGGCTCTACTGGGCTCTACTGGGCTCTGTCAGGCTCTGTCGGGCCCTGTCGGGCTCTGTCGGGCTCTGTCGGGCCCTGTCGGGCTCTGTCGGGCCCTGTCGGGCCCTGTCGGCTCTGTCGGGCTCTGTCGGGCTCTGTCGGGCTCTACTGGGCTCTGTCGGGATCTACTGGGCTCTACTGGGCCCTGTAGGGCTCTGTCGGGCTCTGTCGGGCTCTGTCGGGCTCTACTGGGCTCTGTCGGTCCCTGTCGGGCCCTGTCGGGCTCTGTCGGGCTCTGTCGGACCCTGTCGGGCTCTGTCGGGCTCTATCGGGCTCTGTCGGGCTCTACTGGGCCCTGTCGGGCTCTGTCGGGCTCTGTCGGGCTCTGTCGGGCTCTGTCGGGCTCTACTGGGCCCTGTCGGGCCCTGTCGGGCTCTGTCGGTCTCTGTCGGGCTCTGTCGGGCTCAACTGGTCTCTGTCGGGCTCTGTCGGGTTCTGTCGGGCGCTGTCGGGGTCTGTCGGGCTCTGTCGGGCTCTAGTGGGCTCTACTGGGCTCTGTCGGGCTCTGTCGGGCCCTGTCGGGTCCTGTCGGGCCCTGTCGGGCTCTGTCGGGCTCTGTCGGGTTCTGTCGGGCTCTGTCGGGCTCTGTCGGGCTCTGTCGGGCTCTACTGGGCCCTGTCGGGCCCTCTCGGGCTCTGTCGGGCTCTGTCGGGCTCTGTCGGGCTCTGTCGGGCTCTACTGGGCCCTGTCGGGCCCTCTCGGGCTCTGTCGGGCCCTCTCGGGCTCTGTCGGGCTCTGTCGGGCTCTGTCGGGCTCTACTGGGCCCTGTCGGGCCCTGTCGGGCCCTGTCGGGCTCTGTCGGGCTCTGTCGGGCTCTGTCGGGCTCTACTGGGCTCTGTCGGCCTCTGTCGGGTTCTGTCGGGCTCTGTCAGGCTCTGTCGGGCTCTGTCGGGCTCTACTGGGCGCTGTCGGGCCCTGTCGGGCCCTGTCGGGCTCTGTCGGGCCCTGTCGGGCTCTGTCGGGCTCTGTCGGGCTCTGTCGGGCTCTACTGGGCCCTGTCGGCTCTGTCGGGCTCTGTCGGGCTCTGTCGGGCTCTACTGGGCCCTGTCGGGCCCTGTCGGGCTCTGTCGGGCTCTGTCGGGCTCTGTCGGGCTCAACTGGTCTCTGTCGGGCTCTGTCGGGTTCTGTCGGGCTCTGTCGGGCTCTGTCGGGGC
The DNA here is from genome assembly GCF_036013445.1 of Caloenas nicobarica. Taxonomy (NCBI): domain Eukaryota; kingdom Metazoa; phylum Chordata; class Aves; order Columbiformes; family Columbidae; genus Caloenas; species Caloenas nicobarica. Next base: position 2,759 of record NW_027017239.1, read on the forward strand.
CCTGTCGGGCCCTGTCGGTCCCTGTCGGGCTCTGTCGGGCTCTGTCGGCTCTACTGGGCCCTGTCGGGCCCTGTCGGGCTCTGTCGGGCTCTGTCGGGCTCTGTCGGGCTCTACTGGGCCCTGTCGGGCTCTGTCGGGTTCTGTCGGGCCCTCTCGGGCTCTGTCGGGCTCTGTCGGGCTCTGTCGGGCCTGTCGGGCCCTGTCGGGCTCTGTCGGGTTCTGTCGGGCTCTACTGGGCTAAACTGGGCTCTGTCGGGCCCTGTCGGGCCCTGTCGGGCCCTGTCGGGCTCTGTCGGGCTCTGTCGAGCCCTGTCGGGCTCTGTCGGGCTCTACTGGGCTCTGTCGGGCTCTGTCGGGCTCTGTCGGGCTCTGTCGGGCTCTACTGGGCTAAACTGGGCCCTGTCGGGCCCTGTCGGGCTCTGTCGGGCTCTGTCGGGCTCTGTCGGGCCATGTCGGGCTCTGTCGGGCTCTGTCGGGCTCTGTCGGGCCCTGTCGGGCTCTGTCGGGCTCTACTGGGCCCTGTCGGGCCCTGTCGGGCTCTGTCGGGCTCTGTCGGGCTCTGTCGGGCCCTGTCGGTCTCTGTCGGGCTCTGTCGGGCTCTGTCGGGCTCTACTGGGCCCTGTCGGGCTCTGTCGGGCTCTGTCGGGCTCTGTCGGGCTCTGACGGGTTCTGTCGGGGTCTGTCGGGCTCTGTCGGGCTCTACTGGGCCCTGTCGGGCCCTGTCGGGCCCTCTCGGGCTCTATCGGGCCCTGTCGGGCCCTGTCGGGCCCTGTCGGGCTCTGTCGGGCTCTGTCGGGCTCTACTGGGCCCTGTCGGGCCCTGTCGGGCTCTGTCGGGCTCTGTCGGGCTCTGTCGGGCTCTACTGGGCTCTGTCGGGCCCTTTCGGGCCCTGTCAGGCTCTGTCGGGCCCTGTCGGGCCCTGTCGGGCCCTGTCGGGCTCTGTCGGGCTCTGTCGGGCTCTACTGGGCCCTGTCGGGCCCTGTCGGGCCCTGTCGGGCTCTGTCGGGCTCTGTCGGGCTCTACTGGGCCCTGTCGGGCCCTGTCGGGCTCTGTCGGGCTCTGTCGGGCTCTGTCGGTCTCTACTGGGCTCTGTCGGGCCCTGTCGGGCCCTGTCGGCCTCTGTCGGGCCCTGTCGGGCCTGTCGGGCTCTGTCGGGCCCTGTCGGGCCCTGTCGGCCTCGGTCGGGCTCTGTCGGGGCCTGTCGGGCTCTGTCGGGCTCTGTCGGGCTCTGTCGGGCTCTACTGGGCCCTGTCGGGCTCTGTCAGGCTCTGTCGGGCCCTGTCGGGCTCTGTCGGGCTCTGTCGGGCTCTGTCGGGCCCTGTCGGGCTCTGTCGGGCTCTACTGGGCTCTACTGGGCCCTGTCGGGCTCTGTCGGGCTCTGTCGGGCTCTGTCGGGCTCTGTCGGGCTCTACTGGGCTCTGTCGGGCTCTGTCGTGTTCTGTCGGGCTCTGTCGGGCTCTGTCGGGCTCTGTCGGGCTCTACTGGGCTCTGTCGGGCCCTGTCGGGCCCTGTCGGGCTCTGTCGGGCCCTGTCGGGCCCTGTCGGGCTCTGTCGGGCTCTGTCGGGCCCTGTCGGGCTCTGTCGGGCCCTGTCGGGCCCTGTCGGGCTCTGTCGGGCTCTGTCGGGCTCTACTGGGCCTTGTCGGGCTATGTCGGGCTCTGTCGGGCTCTGTCGGGCTCTGTCCGCTCTGTCGGGCTCTACTGGGCTCTGTCGGGCCCTTTCGGGCCCTGTCGGGCTCTATCGGGCCCTGTCGGGCCCTGTCGGGCCCTGTCGGGCTCTGTCGGGCTCTGTCGGGCTCTACTGGGCCCTGTCGGGCCCTGTCGGGCTCTGTCGGGCTCTGTCGGGCTCTGTCGGGCTCTACTGGGCTCTGTCGGGCCCTTTCGGGCCCTGTCGGGCTCTGTCGGGCCCTGTCGGGCCCTGTCGGGCCCTGTCGGGCTCTGTCAGGCTCTGTCGGGCTCTACTGGGCCCTGTCGGGCCCTGTCGGGCTCTGTCGGGCTCTGTCGGGCTCTGTCGGGCTGTACTGGGCCCTGTCGGGCCCTGTCGGGCTCTGTCGGGCTCTGTCGGGTTCTGTCGGGCTCTGTCGGGCTCTGTCTGGCTCTACTGGGCCCTGTCAGGCCCTCTCGGGCTCTATCGGCCTCTGTCGGGCTCTGTCGGGCTCTACTGGGCCCTGTCGGGCCCTGTCGGGCCCTGTCGGGCTCTGTCGGGCTCTGTCGGGCTCTACTGGGCTCTGTCGGCCTCTGTCGGGTTCTGTCGGGCTCTGTCGGGCTCTGTCGGGCTCTGTCGGGCTCTACTGGGCTCTGTCGGGCCCTGTCGGGCCCTGTCGGGCTCTACTGGGCTCTGTCGGGCCCTGTCGGGCCCTGTCGGGCTCTGTCGGGCTCTGTCGGGCTCTACTGGGCCCTGTCGGGCCCTGTCGGGCTCTGTCGGGCTCTGTCGGGCTCTGTCGGGCCCTGTCGGGCCCTGTCGGGCTCTGTCGGGCTCTGTCGGGCTCTACTGGGCCCTGTCGGGCTCTGTCGGGCTCTGTCGGGCTCTACTGGGCTCTACTGGGCTCTGTCGGGCTCTGTCGGGCCCTGTCGGGTCCTGTCGGGCCCTGTCGGGCTCTGTCGGTCTCTGTCGGGTTCTGTCGGGCTCTGTCGGGCTCTGTCGGGCTCTGTCGGGCTCTACTGGGCCCTGTCGGGCCCTCTCGGGCTCTGTCGGGCTCTGTCGGGCTCTGTCGGGCTCTGTCGGGCTCTACTGGGCCCTGTCGGGCCCTCTCGGGCTCTGTCGGGCCCTGTCGGGCTCTGTCGGGCTCTGTCGGGCTCTGTCGGGCCATGTCGGGCTCTGTCGGGCTCTGTCGGGCTCTGTCGGGCCCTGTCGGGCTCTGTCGGGCTCTACTGGGCCCTGTCGGGCCCTGTCGGGCTCTGTCGGGCTCTGTCGGGCTCTGTCGGGCCCTGTCGGTCTCTGTCGGGCTCTGTCGGGCTCTGTCGGGCTCTACTGGGCCCTGTCGGGCTCTGTCGGGCTCTGTCGGGCTCTGTCGGGCTCTGACGGGTTCTGTCGGGGTCTGTCGGGCTCTGTCGGGCTCTACTGGGCCCTGTCGGGCCCTGTCGGGCCCTCTCGGGCTCTATCGGGCCCTGTCGGGCCCTGTCGGGCCCTGTCGGGCTCTGTCGGGCTCTGTCGGGCTCTACTGGGCCCTGTCGGGCCCTGTCGGGCTCTGTCGGGCTCTGTCGGGCTCTGTCGGGCTCTACTGGGCTCTGTCGGGCCCTTTCGGGCCCTGTCAGGCTCTGTCGGGCCCTGTCGGGCCCTGTCGGGCCCTGTCGGGCTCTGTCGGGCTCTGTCGGGCTCTACTGGGCCCTGTCGGGCCCTGTCGGGCCCTGTCGGGCTCTGTCGGGCTCTGTCGGGCTCTACTGGGCCCTGTCGGGCTCTGTCGGGCTCTGTCGGGCTCTGTCGGGCTCTGTCGGTCTCTACTGGGCTCTGTCGGGCCCTGTCGGGCCCTGTCGGCCTCTGTCGGGCCCTGTCGGGCCCTGTCGGGCTCTGTCGGGCCCTGTCGGGCCCTGTCGGCCTCTGTCGGGCTCTGTCGGGGCCTGTCGGGCTCTGTCGGGCTCTGTCGGGCTCTGTCGGGCTCTACTGGGCCCTGTCGGGCTCTGTCAGGCTCTGTCGGGCCCTGTCGGGCTCTGTCGGGCTCTGTCGGGCTCTGTCGGGCCCTGTCGGGCTCTGTCGGGCTCTACTGGGCTCTACTGGGCCCTGTCGGGCTCTGTCGGGCTCTGTCGGGCTCTGTCGGGCTCTGTCGGGCTCTACTGGGCTCTGTCGGGCTCTGTCGTGTTCTGTCGGGCTCTGTCGGGCTCTGTCGGGCTCTGTCGGGCTCTACTGGGCTCTGTCGGGCCCTGTCGGGCCCTGTTGGGCTCTGTCGGGCCCTGTCGGGCCCTGTCGGGCTCTGTCGGGCTCTGTCGGGCCCTGTCGGGCTCTGTCGGGCCCTGTCGGGCCCTGTCGGGCTCTGTCGGGCTCTGTCGGGCTCTACTGGGCCCTGTCGGGCTATGTCGGGCTCTGTCGGGCTCTGTCGGGCTCTGTCCGCTCTGTCGGGCTCTACTGGGCTCTGTCGGGCCCTTTCGGGCCCTGTCGGGCTCTATCGGGCCCTGTCGGGCCCTGTCGGGCCCTGTCGGGCTCTGTCGGGCTCTGTCGGGCTCTACTGGGCCCTGTCGGGCCCTGTCGGGCTCTGTCGGGCTCTGTCGGGCTCTGTCGGGCTCTACTGGGCTCTGTCGGGCCCTTTCGGGCCCTGTCGGGCTCTGTCGGGCCCTGTCGGGCCCTGTCGGGCCCTGTCGGGCTCTGTCAGGCTCTGTCGGGCTCTACTGGGCCCTGTCGGGCCCTGTCGGGCTCTGTCGGGCTCTGTCGGGCTCTGTCGGGCTGTACTGGGCCCTGTCGGGCCCTGTCGGGCTCTGTCGGGCTCTGTCGGGTTCTGTCGGGCTCTGTCGGGCTCTGTCTGGCTCTACTGGGCCCTGTCAGGCCCTCTCGGGCTCTATCGGCCTCTGTCGGGCTCTGTCGGGCTCTACTGGGCCCTGTCGGGCCCTGTCGGGCCCTGTCGGGCTCTGTCGGGCTCTGTCGGGCTCTACTGGGCTCTGTCGGCCTCTGTCGGGTTCTGTCGGGCTCTGTCGGGCTCTGTCGGGCTCTGTCGGGCTCTACTGGGCTCTGTCGGGCCCTGTCGGGCCCTGTCGGGCTCTACTGGGCTCTGTCGGGCCCTGTCGGGCCCTGTCGGGCTCTGTCGGGCTCTGTCGGGCTCTGTCGGGCCCTGTCGGGCCCTGTCGGGCTCTGTCGGGCTCTGTCGGGCTCTACTGGGCCCTGTCGGGCTCTGTCGGGCTCTGTCGGGCTCTACTGGGCTCTACTGGGCTCTGTCGGGCTCTGTCGGGCCCTGTCGGGTCCTGTCGGGCCCTGTCGGGCTCTGTCGGTCTCTGTCGGGTTCTGTCGGGCTCTGTCGGGCTCTGTCGGGCTCTGTCGGGCTCTACTGGGCCCTGTCGGGCCCTCTCGGGCTCTGTCGGGCTCTGTCGGGCTCTGTCGGGCTCTGTCGGGCTCTACTGGGCCCTGTCGGGCCCTCTCGGGCTCTGTCGGGCCCTCTCGGGCTCTGTCGGGCTCTGTCGGGCTCTGTCGGGCTCTACTGGGCCCTGTCGGGCCCTGTCGGGCCCTGTCGGGCTCTGTCGGGCTCTGTCGGGCTCTGTCGGGCTCTACTGGGCTCTGTCGGCCTCTGTCGGGTTCTGTCGGGCTCTGTCGGGCTCTGTCGGGCTCTGTCGGGCTCTACTGGGCGCTGTCGGGCCCTGTCGGGCCCTGTCGGGCTCTGTCGGGCCCTGTCGGGCTCTGTCGGGCCCTGTCGGGCTCTGTCGGGCTCTGTCGGGGCCTGTCGGGCTCTGTCGGGCTCTGTCGGGCTCTGTCGGGCTCTACTGGGCTCTACTGGGCTCTGTCAGGCTCTGTCGGGCCCTGTCGGGCTCTGTCGGGCTCTGTCGGGCCCTGTCGGGCTCTGTCGGGCCCTGTCGGGCCCTGTCGGGCTCTGTCGGGCTCTGTCGGGCTCTGTCGGGCTCTACTGGGCTCTGTCGGGATCTACTGGGCTCTACTGGGCCCTGTAGGGCTCTGTCGGGCTCTGTCGGGCTCTGTCGGGCTCTACTGGGCTCTGTCGGTCCCTGTCGGGCCCTGTCGGGCTCTGTCGGGCTCTGTCGGGCCCTCTCGGGCTCTGTCGGGCTCTATCGGGCTCTGTCGGGCTCTACTGGGCCCTGTCGGGCTCTGTCGGGCTCTGTCGGGCTCTGTCGGGCTCTGTCGGGCTCTACTGGGCCCTGTCGGGCCCTGTCGGGCTCTGTCGGGCTCTGTCGGGCTCTGTCGGGCTCAACTGGTCTCTGTCGGGCTCTGTCGGGTTCTGTCGGGCGCTGTCGGGCTCTGTCGGGCTCTGTCGGGCTCTAGTGGGCTCTACTGGGCTCTGTCGGGCTCTGTCGGGCCCTGTCGGGTCCTGTCGGGCCCTGTCGGGCTCTGTCGGGCTCTGTCGGGTTCTGTCGGGCTCTGTCGGGCTCTGTCGGGCTCTGTCGGGCTCTACTGGGCCCTGTCGGGCCCTCTCGGGCTCTGTCGGGCTCTGTCGGGCTCTGTCGGGCTCTGTCGGGCTCTACTGGGCCCTGTCGGGCCCTCTCGGGCTCTGTCGGGCCCTCTCGGGCTCTGTCGGGCTCTGTCGGGCTCTGTCGGGCTCTACTGGGCCCTGTCGGGCCCTGTCGGGCCCTGTCGGGCTCTGTCGGGCTCTGTCGGGCTCTGTCGGGCTCTACTGGGCTCTGTCGGCCTCTGTCGGGTTCTGTCGGGCTCTGTCAGGCTCTGTCGGGCTCTGTCGGGCTCTACTGGGCGCTGTCGGGCCCTGTCGGGCCCTGTCGGGCTCTGTCGGGCCCTGTCGGGCTCTGTCGGGCTCTGTCGGGCTCTGTCGGGCTCTACTGGGCCCTGTCGGGCTCTGTCGGGCTCTGTCGGGCTCTGTCGGGCTCTACTGGGCCCTGTCGGGCCCTGTCGGGCTCTGTCGGGCTCTGTCGGGCTCTGTCGGGCTCAACTGGTCTCTGTCGGGCTCTGTCGGGTTCTGTCGGGCTCTGTCGGGCTCTGTCGGGCCCTGTCGGGCCCTGTCGGTCCCTGTCGGGCTCTGTCGGGCTCTGTCGGGCTCTACTGGGCCCTGTCGGGCCCTGTCGGGCTCTGTCGGGCTCTGTCGGGCTCTGTCGGGCTCTACTGGGCCCTGTCGGGCTCTGTCGGGTTCTGTCGGGCCCTCTCGTGCTCTGTCGGGCTCTGTCGGGCTCTGTCGGGCCCTGTCGGGCCCTGTCGGGCTCTGTCGGGTTCTGTCGGGCTCTACTGGGCTAAACTGGGCTCTGTCGGGCCCTGTCGGGCCCTGTCGGGCCCTGTCGGGCTCTGTCGGGCTCTGTCGAGCCCTGTCGGGCTCTGTCGGGCTCTACTGGGCTCTGTCGGGCTCTGTCGGGCTCTGTCGGGCTCTGTCGGGCTCTACTGGGCTAAACTGGGCCCTGTCGGGCCCTGTCGGGCTCTGTCGGGCTCTGTCGGGCTCTGTCGGGCCATGTCGGGCTCTGTCGGGCTCTGTCGGGCTCTGTCGGGCCCTGTCGGGCTCTGTCGGGCTCTACTGGGCCCTGTCGGGCCCTGTCGGGCTCTGTCGGGCTCTGTCGGGCTCTGTCGGGCCCTGTCGGTCTCTGTCGGGCTCTGTCGGGCTCTGTCGGGCTCTACTGGGCCCTGTCGGGCTCTGTCGGGCTCTGTCGGGCTCTGTCGGGCTCTGACGGGTTCTGTCGGGGTCTGTCGGGCTCTGTCGGGCTCTACTGGGCCCTGTCGGGCCCTGTCGGGCCCTCTCGGGCTCTATCGGGCCCTGTCGGGCCCTGTCGGGCCCTGTCGGGCTCTGTCGGGCTCTGTCGGGCTCTACTGGGCCCTGTCGGGCCCTGTCGGGCTCTGTCGGGCTCTGTCGGGCTCTGTCGGGCTCTACTGGGCTCTGTCGGGCCCTTTCGGGCCCTGTCAGGCTCTGTCGGGCCCTGTCGGGCCCTGTCGGGCCCTGTCGGGCTCTGTCGGGCTCTGTCGGGCTCTACTGGGCCCTGTCGGGCCCTGTCGGGCCCTGTCGGGCTCTGTCGGGCTCTGTCGGGCTCTACTGGGCCCTGTCGGGCCCTGTCGGGCTCTGTCGGGCTCTGTCGGGCTCTGTCGGTCTCTACTGGGCTCTGTCGGGCCCTGTCGGGCCCTGTCGGCCTCTGTCGGGCCCTGTCGGGCCCTGTCGGGCTCTGTCGGGCCCTGTCGGGCCCTGTCGGGCTCTGTCGGGCTCTGTCGGGCTCTGTCGGGCTCAACTGGTCTCTGTCGGGCTCTGTCGGGTTCTGTCGGGCTCTGTCGGGCTCTGTCGGGCCCTGTCGGGCCCTGTCGGTCCCTGTCGGGCTCTGTCGGGCTCTGTCGGGCTCTACTGGGCCCTGTCGGGCCCTGTCGGGCTCTGTCGGGCTCTGTCGGGCTCTGTCGGGCTCTACTGGGCTCTGTCGGGCTCTGTCGGGTTCTGTCGGGCCCTCTCGGGCTCTGTCGGGCTCTGTCGGGCTCTGTCGGGCCCTGTCGGGCCCTGTCGGGCTCTGTCGGGTTCTGTCGGGCTCTACTGGGCTAAACTGGGCTCTGTCGGGCCCTGTCGGGCCCTGTCGGGCCCTGTCGGGCTCTGTCGGGCTCTGTCGAGCCCTGTCGGGCTCTGTCGGGCTCTACTGGGCTCTGTCGGGCTCTGTCGGGCTCTGTCGGGCTCTGTCGGGCTCTACTGGGCTAAACTGGGCCCTGTCGGGCCCTGTCGGGCTCTGTCGGGCTCTGTCGGGCTCTGTCGGGCCATGTCGGGCTCTGTCGGGCTCTGTCGGGCTCTGTCGGGCCCTGTCGGGCTCTGTCGGGCTCTACTGGGCCCTGTCGGGCCCTGTCGGGCTCTGTCGGGCTCTGTCGGGCTCTGTCGGGCCCTGTCGGTCTCTGTCGGGCTCTGTCGGGCTCTGTCGGGCTCTACTGGGCCCTGTCGGGCTCTGTCGGGCTCTGTCGGGCTCTGTCGGGCTCTGACGGGTTCTGTCGGGGTCTGTCGGGCTCTGTCGGGCTCTACTGGGCCCTGTCGGGCCCTGTCGGGCCCTCTCGGGCTCTATCGGGCCCTGTCGGGCCCTGTCGGGCCCTGTCGGGCTCTGTCGGGCTCTGTCGGGCTCTACTGGGCCCTGTCGGGCCCTGTCGGGCTCTGTCGGGCTCTGTCGGGCTCTGTCGGGCTCTACTGGGCTCTGTCGGGCCCTTTCGGGCCCTGTCAGGCTCTGTCGGGCCCTGTCGGGCCCTGTCGGGCCCTGTCGGGCTCTGTCGGGCTCTGTCGGGCTCTACTGGGCCCTGTCGGGCCCTGTCGGGCCCTGTCGGGCTCTGTCGGGCTCTGTCGGGCTCTACTGGGCCCTGTCGGGCCCTGTCGGGCTCTGTCGGGCTCTGTCGGGCTCTGTCGGTCTCTACTGGGCTCTGTCGGGCCCTGTCGGGCCCTGTCGGCCTCTGTCGGGCCCTGTCGGGCCCTGTCGGGCTCTGTCGGGCCCTGTCGGGCCCTGTCGGCCTCTGTCGGGCTCTGTCGGGGCCTGTCGGGCTCTGTCGGGCTCTGTCGGGCTCTGTCGGGCTCTACTGGGCCCTGTCGGGCTCTGTCAGGCTCTGTCGGGCCCTGTCGGGCTCTGTCGGGCTCTGTCGGGCTCTGTCGGGCCCTGTCGGGCTCTGTCGGGCTCTACTGGGCTCTACTGGGCCCTGTCGGGCTCTGTCGGGCTCTGTCGGGCTCTGTCGGGCTCTGTCGGGCTCTACTGGGCTCTGTCGGGCTCTGTCGTGTTCTGTCGGGCTCTGTCGGGCTCTGTCGGGCTCTGTCGGGCTCTACTGGGCTCTGTCGGGCCCTGTCGGGCCCTGTCGGGCTCTGTCGGGCCCTGTCGGGCCCTGTCGGGCTCTGTCGGGCTCTGTCGGGCCCTGTCGGGCTCTGTCGGGCCCTGTCGGGCCCTGTCGGGCTCTGTCGGGCTCTGTCGGGCTCTACTGGGCCTTGTCGGGCTATGTCGGGCTCTGTCGGGCTCTGTCGGGCTCTGTCCGCTCTGTCGGGCTCTACTGGGCTCTGTCGGGCCCTTTCGGGCCCTGTCGGGCTCTATCGGGCCCTGTCGGGCCCTGTCGGGCCCTGTCGGGCTCTGTCGGGCTCTGTCGGGCTCTACTGGGCCCTGTCGGGCCCTGTCGGGCTCTGTCGGGCTCTGTCGGGCTCTGTCGGGCTCTACTGGGCTCTGTCGGGCCCTTTCGGGCCCTGTCGGGCTCTGTCGGGCCCTGTCGGGCCCTGTCGGGCCCTGTCGGGCTCTGTCAGGCTCTGTCGGGCTCTACTGGGCCCTGTCGGGCCCTGTCGGGCTCTGTCGGGCTCTGTCGGGCTCTGTCGGGCTGTACTGGGCCCTGTCGGGCCCTGTCGGGCTCTGTCGGGCTCTGTCGGGTTCTGTCGGGCTCTGTCGGGCTCTGTCTGGCTCTACTGGGCCCTGTCAGGCCCTCTCGGGCTCTATCGGCCTCTGTCGGGCTCTGTCGGGCTCTACTGGGCCCTGTCGGGCCCTGTCGGGCCCTGTCGGGCTCTGTCGGGCTCTGTCGGGCTCTACTGGGCTCTGTCGGCCTCTGTCGGGTTCTGTCGGGCTCTGTCGGGCTCTGTCGGGCTCTGTCGGGCTCTACTGGGCTCTGTCGGGCCCTGTCGGGCCCTGTCGGGCTCTACTGGGCTCTGTCGGGCCCTGTCGGGCCCTGTCGGGCTCTGTCGGGCTCTGTCGGGCTCTACTGGGCCCTGTCGGGCCCTGTCGGGCTCTGTCGGGCTCTGTCGGGCTCTGTCGGGCCCTGTCGGGCCCTGTCGGGCTCTGTCGGGCTCTGTCGGGCTCTACTGGGCCCTGTCGGGCTCTGTCGGGCTCTGTCGGGCTCTACTGGGCTCTACTGGGCTCTGTCGGGCTCTGTCGGGCCCTGTCGGGTCCTGTCGGGCCCTGTCGGGCTCTGTCGGTCTCTGTCGGGTTCTGTCGGGCTCTGTCGGGCTCTGTCGGGCTCTGTCGGGCTCTACTGGGCCCTGTCGGGCCCTCTCGGGCTCTGTCGGGCTCTGTCGGGCTCTGTCGGGCTCTGTCGGGCTCTACTGGGCCCTGTCGGGCCCTCTCGGGCTCTGTCGGGCCCTGTCGGGCTCTGTCGGGCTCTGTCGGGCTCTGTCGGGCCATGTCGGGCTCTGTCGGGCTCTGTCGGGCTCTGTCGGGCCCTGTCGGGCTCTGTCGGGCTCTACTGGGCCCTGTCGGGCCCTGTCGGGCTCTGTCGGGCTCTGTCGGGCTCTGTCGGGCCCTGTCGGTCTCTGTCGGGCTCTGTCGGGCTCTGTCGGGCTCTACTGGGCCCTGTCGGGCTCTGTCGGGCTCTGTCGGGCTCTGTCGGGCTCTGACGGGTTCTGTCGGGGTCTGTCGGGCTCTGTCGGGCTCTACTGGGCCCTGTCGGGCCCTGTCGGGCCCTCTCGGGCTCTATCGGGCCCTGTCGGGCCCTGTCGGGCCCTGTCGGGCTCTGTCGGGCTCTGTCGGGCTCTACTGGGCCCTGTCGGGCCCTGTCGGGCTCTGTCGGGCTCTGTCGGGCTCTGTCGGGCTCTACTGGGCTCTGTCGGGCCCTTTCGGGCCCTGTCAGGCTCTGTCGGGCCCTGTCGGGCCCTGTCGGGCCCTGTCGGGCTCTGTCGGGCTCTGTCGGGCTCTACTGGGCCCTGTCGGGCCCTGTCGGGCCCTGTCGGGCTCTGTCGGGCTCTGTCGGGCTCTACTGGGCCCTGTCGGGCTCTGTCGGGCTCTGTCGGGCTCTGTCGGGCTCTGTCGGTCTCTACTGGGCTCTGTCGGGCCCTGTCGGGCCCTGTCGGCCTCTGTCGGGCCCTGTCGGGCCCTGTCGGGCTCTGTCGGGCCCTGTCGGGCCCTGTCGGCCTCTGTCGGGCTCTGTCGGGGCCTGTCGGGCTCTGTCGGGCTCTGTCGGGCTCTGTCGGGCTCTACTGGGCCCTGTCGGGCTCTGTCAGGCTCTGTCGGGCCCTGTCGGGCTCTGTCGGGCTCTGTCGGGCTCTGTCGGGCCCTGTCGGGCTCTGTCGGGCTCTACTGGGCTCTACTGGGCCCTGTCGGGCTCTGTCGGGCTCTGTCGGGCTCTGTCGGGCTCTGTCGGGCTCTACTGGGCTCTGTCGGGCTCTGTCGTGTTCTGTCGGGCTCTGTCGGGCTCTGTCGGGCTCTGTCGGGCTCTACTGGGCTCTGTCGGGCCCTGTCGGGCCCTGTTGGGCTCTGTCGGGCCCTGTCGGGCCCTGTCGGGCTCTGTCGGGCTCTGTCGGGCCCTGTCGGGCTCTGTCGGGCCCTGTCGGGCCCTGTCGGGCTCTGTCGGGCTCTGTCGGGCTCTACTGGGCCCTGTCGGGCTATGTCGGGCTCTGTCGGGCTCTGTCGGGCTCTGTCCGCTCTGTCGGGCTCTACTGGGCTCTGTCGGGCCCTTTCGGGCCCTGTCGGGCTCTATCGGGCCCTGTCGGGCCCTGTCGGGCCCTGTCGGGCTCTGTCGGGCTCTGTCGGGCTCTACTGGGCCCTGTCGGGCCCTGTCGGGCTCTGTCGGGCTCTGTCGGGCTCTGTCGGGCTCTACTGGGCTCTGTCGGGCCCTTTCGGGCCCTGTCGGGCTCTGTCGGGCCCTGTCGGGCCCTGTCGGGCCCTGTCGGGCTCTGTCAGGCTCTGTCGGGCTCTACTGGGCCCTGTCGGGCCCTGTCGGGCTCTGTCGGGCTCTGTCGGGCTCTGTCGGGCTGTACTGGGCCCTGTCGGGCCCTGTCGGGCTCTGTCGGGCTCTGTCGGGTTCTGTCGGGCTCTGTCGGGCTCTGTCTGGCTCTACTGGGCCCTGTCAGGCCCTCTCGGGCTCTATCGGCCTCTGTCGGGCTCTGTCGGGCTCTACTGGGCCCTGTCGGGCCCTGTCGGGCCCTGTCGGGCTCTGTCGGGCTCTGTCGGGCTCTACTGGGCTCTGTCGGCCTCTGTCGGGTTCTGTCGGGCTCTGTCGGGCTCTGTCGGGCTCTGTCGGGCTCTACTGGGCTCTGTCGGGCCCTGTCGGGCCCTGTCGGGCTCTACTGGGCTCTGTCGGGCCCTGTCGGGCCCTGTCGGGCTCTGTCGGGCTCTGTCGGGCTCTGTCGGGCCCTGTCGGGCCCTGTCGGGCTCTGTCGGGCTCTGTCGGGCTCTACTGGGCCCTGTCGGGCTCTGTCGGGCTCTGTCGGGCTCTACTGGGCTCTACTGGGCTCTGTCGGGCTCTGTCGGGCCCTGTCGGGTCCTGTCGGGCCCTGTCGGGCTCTGTCGGTCTCTGTCGGGTTCTGTCGGGCTCTGTCGGGCTCTGTCGGGCTCTGTCGGGCTCTACTGGGCCCTGTCGGGCCCTCTCGGGCTCTGTCGGGCTCTGTCGGGCTCTGTCGGGCTCTGTCGGGCTCTACTGGGCCCTGTCGGGCCCTCTCGGGCTCTGTCGGGCCCTCTCGGGCTCTGTCGGGCTCTGTCGGGCTCTGTCGGGCTCTACTGGGCCCTGTCGGGCCCTGTCGGGCCCTGTCGGGCTCTGTCGGGCTCTGTCGGGCTCTGTCGGGCTCTACTGGGCTCTGTCGGCCTCTGTCGGGTTCTGTCGGGCTCTGTCGGGCTCTGTCGGGCTCTGTCGGGCTCTACTGGGCGCTGTCGGGCCCTGTCGGGCCCTGTCGGGCTCTGTCGGGCCCTGTCGGGCTCTGTCGGGCCCTGTCGGGCTCTGTCGGGCTCTGTCGGGGCCTGTCGGGCTCTGTCGGGCTCTGTCGGGCTCTGTCGGGCTCTACTGGGCTCTACTGGGCTCTGTCAGGCTCTGTCGGGCCCTGTCGGGCTCTGTCGGGCTCTGTCGGGCCCTGTCGGGCTCTGTCGGGCCCTGTCGGGCCCTGTCGGGCTCTGTCGGGCTCTGTCGGGCTCTGTCGGGCTCTACTGGGCTCTGTCGGGATCTACTGGGCTCTACTGGGCCCTGTAGGGCTCTGTCGGGCTCTGTCGGGCTCTGTCGGGCTCTACTGGGCTCTGTCGGTCCCTGTCGGGCCCTGTCGGGCTCTGTCGGGCTCTGTCGGGCCCTCTCGGGCTCTGTCGGGCTCTATCGGGCTCTGTCGGGCTCTACTGGGCCCTGTCGGGCTCTGTCGGGCTCTGTCGGGCTCTGTCGGGCTCTGTCGGGCTCTACTGGGCCCTGTCGGGCCCTGTCGGGCTCTGTCGGGCTCTGTCGGGCTCTGTCGGGCTCAACTGGTCTCTGTCGGGCTCTGTCGGGTTCTGTCGGGCGCTGTCGGGCTCTGTCGGGCTCTGTCGGGCTCTAGTGGGCTCTACTGGGCTCTGTCGGGCTCTGTCGGGCCCTGTCGGGTCCTGTCGGGCCCTGTCGGGCTCTGTCGGGCTCTGTCGGGTTCTGTCGGGCTCTGTCGGGCTCTGTCGGGCTCTGTCGGGCTCTACTGGGCCCTGTCGGGCCCTCTCGGGCTCTGTCGGGCTCTGTCGGGCTCTGTCGGGCTCTGTCGGGCTCTACTGGGCCCTGTCGGGCCCTCTCGGGCTCTGTCGGGCCCTCTCGGGCTCTGTCGGGCTCTGTCGGGCTCTGTCGGGCTCTACTGGGCCCTGTCGGGCCCTGTCGGGCCCTGTCGGGCTCTGTCGGGCTCTGTCGGGCTCTGTCGGGCTCTACTGGGCTCTGTCGGCCTCTGTCGGGTTCTGTCGGGCTCTGTCAGGCTCTGTCGGGCTCTGTCGGGCTCTACTGGGCGCTGTCGGGCCCTGTCGGGCCCTGTCGGGCTCTGTCGGGCCCTGTCGGGCTCTGTCGGGCTCTGTCGGGCTCTGTCGGGCTCTACTGGGCCCTGTCGGGCTCTGTCGGGCTCTGTCGGGCTCTGTCGGGCTCTACTGGGCCCTGTCGGGCCCTGTCGGGCTCTGTCGGGCTCTGTCGGGCTCTGTCGGGCTCAACTGGTCTCTGTCGGGCTCTGTCGGGTTCTGTCGGGCTCTGTCGGGCTCTGTCGGGCCCTGTCGGGCCCTGTCGGTCCCTGTCGGGCTCTGTCGGGCTCTGTCGGGCTCTACTGGGCCCTGTCGGGCCCTGTCGGGCTCTGTCGGGCTCTGTCGGGCTCTGTCGGGCTCTACTGGGCCCTGTCGGGCTCTGTCGGGTTCTGTCGGGCCCTCTCGTGCTCTGTCGGGCTCTGTCGGGCTCTGTCGGGCCCTGTCGGGCCCTGTCGGGCTCTGTCGGGTTCTGTCGGGCTCTACTGGGCTAAACTGGGCTCTGTCGGGCCCTGTCGGGCCCTGTCGGGCCCTGTCGGGCTCTGTCGGGCTCTGTCGAGCCCTGTCGGGCTCTGTCGGGCTCTACTGGGCTCTGTCGGGCTCTGTCGGGCTCTGTCGGGCTCTGTCGGGCTCTACTGGGCTAAACTGGGCCCTGTCGGGCCCTGTCGGGCTCTGTCGGGCTCTGTCGGGCTCTGTCGGGCCATGTCGGGCTCTGTCGGGCTCTGTCGGGCTCTGTCGGGCCCTGTCGGGCTCTGTCGGGCTCTACTGGGCCCTGTCGGGCCCTGTCGGGCTCTGTCGGGCTCTGTCGGGCTCTGTCGGGCCCTGTCGGTCTCTGTCGGGCTCTGTCGGGCTCTGTCGGGCTCTACTGGGCCCTGTCGGGCTCTGTCGGGCTCTGTCGGGCTCTGTCGGGCTCTGACGGGTTCTGTCGGGGTCTGTCGGGCTCTGTCGGGCTCTACTGGGCCCTGTCGGGCCCTGTCGGGCCCTCTCGGGCTCTATCGGGCCCTGTCGGGCCCTGTCGGGCCCTGTCGGGCTCTGTCGGGCTCTGTCGGGCTCTACTGGGCCCTGTCGGGCCCTGTCGGGCTCTGTCGGGCTCTGTCGGGCTCTGTCGGGCTCTACTGGGCTCTGTCGGGCCCTTTCGGGCCCTGTCAGGCTCTGTCGGGCCCTGTCGGGCCCTGTCGGGCCCTGTCGGGCTCTGTCGGGCTCTGTCGGGCTCTACTGGGCCCTGTCGGGCCCTGTCGGGCCCTGTCGGGCTCTGTCGGGCTCTGTCGGGCTCTACTGGGCCCTGTCGGGCCCTGTCGGGCTCTGTCGGGCTCTGTCGGGCTCTGTCGGTCTCTACTGGGCTCTGTCGGGCCCTGTCGGGCCCTGTCGGCCTCTGTCGGGCCCTGTCGGGCCCTGTCGGGCTCTGTCGGGCCCTGTCGGGCCCTGTCGGCCTCTGTCGGGCTCTGTCGGGGCCTGTCGGGCTCTGTCGGGCTCTGTCGGGCTCTGTCGGGCTCTACTGGGCCCTGTCGGGCTCTGTCAGGCTCTGTCGGGCCCTGTCGGGCTCTGTCGGGCTCTGTCGGGCTCTGTCGGGCCCTGTCGGGCTCTGTCGGGCTCTACTGGGCTCTACTGGGCCCTGTCGGGCTCTGTCGGGCTCTGTCGGGCTCTGTCGGGCTCTGTCGGGCTCTACTGGGCTCTGTCGGGCTCTGTCGTGTTCTGTCGGGCTCTGTCGGGCTCTGTCGGGCTCTGTCGGGCTCTACTGGGCTCTGTCGGGCCCTGTCGGGCCCTGTCGGGCTCTGTCGGGCCCTGTCGGGCCCTGTCGGGCTCTGTCGGGCTCTGTCGGGCCCTGTCGGGCTCTGTCGGGCCCTGTCGGGCCCTGTCGGGCTCTGTCGGGCTCTGTCGGGCTCTACTGGGCCTTGTCGGGCTATGTCGGGCTCTGTCGGGCTCTGTCGGGCTCTGTCCGCTCTGTCGGGCTCTACTGGGCTCTGTCGGGCCCTTTCGGGCCCTGTCGGGCTCTATCGGGCCCTGTCGGGCCCTGTCGGGCCCTGTCGGGCTCTGTCGGGCTCTGTCGGGCTCTACTGGGCCCTGTCGGGCCCTGTCGGGCTCTGTCGGGCTCTGTCGGGCTCTGTCGGGCTCTACTGGGCTCTGTCGGGCCCTTTCGGGCCCTGTCGGGCTCTGTCGGGCCCTGTCGGGCCCTGTCGGGCCCTGTCGGGCTCTGTCAGGCTCTGTCGGGCTCTACTGGGCCCTGTCGGGCCCTGTCGGGCTCTGTCGGGCTCTGTCGGGCTCTGTCGGGCTGTACTGGGCCCTGTCGGGCCCTGTCGGGCTCTGTCGGGCTCTGTCGGGTTCTGTCGGGCTCTGTCGGGCTCTGTCTGGCTCTACTGGGCCCTGTCAGGCCCTCTCGGGCTCTATCGGCCTCTGTCGGGCTCTGTCGGGCTCTACTGGGCCCTGTCGGGCCCTGTCGGGCCCTGTCGGGCTCTGTCGGGCTCTGTCGGGCTCTACTGGGCTCTGTCGGCCTCTGTCGGGTTCTGTCGGGCTCTGTCGGGCTCTGTCGGGCTCTGTCGGGCTCTACTGGGCTCTGTCGGGCCCTGTCGGGCCCTGTCGGGCTCTACTGGGCTCTGTCGGGCCCTGTCGGGCCCTGTCGGGCTCTGTCGGGCTCTGTCGGGCTCTACTGGGCCCTGTCGGGCCCTGTCGGGCTCTGTCGGGCTCTGTCGGGCTCTGTCGGGCCCTGTCGGGCCCTGTCGGGCTCTGTCGGGCTCTGTCGGGCTCTACTGGGCCCTGTCGGGCTCTGTCGGGCTCTGTCGGGCTCTACTGGGCTCTACTGGGCTCTGTCGGGCTCTGTCGGGCCCTGTCGGGTCCTGTCGGGCCCTGTCGGGCTCTGTCGGTCTCTGTCGGGTTCTGTCGGGCTCTGTCGGGCTCTGTCGGGCTCTGTCGGGCTCTACTGGGCCCTGTCGGGCCCTCTCGGGCTCTGTCGGGCTCTGTCGGGCTCTGTCGGGCTCTACTGGGCCCTGTCGGGCCCTCTCGGGCTCTGTCGGGCCCTCTCGGGCTCTGTCGGGCTCTGTCGGGCTCTGTCGGGCTCTACTGGGCCCTGTCGGGCCCTGTCGGGCCCTGTCGGGCTCTGTCGGGCTCTGTCGGGCTCTGTCGGGCTCTACTGGGCTCTGTCGGCCTCTGTCGGGTTCTGTCGGGCTCTGTCGGGCTCTGTCGGGCTCTGTCGGGCTCTACTGGGCGCTGTCGGGCCCTGTCGGGCCCTGTCGGGCTCTGTCGGGCCCTGTCGGGCTCTGTCGGGCTCTGTCGGGCTCTGTCGGGCTCTACTGGGCCCTGTCGGGCTCTGTCGGGCTCTGTCGGGCTCTGTCGGGCTCTACTGGGCCCTGTCGGGCCCTGTCGGGCTCTGTCGGGCTCTGTCGGGCTCTGTCGGGCTCAACTGGTCTCTGTCGGGCTCTGTCGGGTTCTGTCGGGCTCTGTCGGGCTCTGTCGGGCCCTGTCGGGCCCTGTCGGTCCCTGTCGGGCTCTGTCGGGCTCTGTCGGGCTCTACTGGGCCCTGTCGGGCCCTGTCGGGCTCTGTCGGGCTCTGTCGGGCTCTGTCGGGCTCTACTGGGCCCTGTCGGGCTCTGTCGGGTTCTGTCGGGCCCTCTCGTGCTCTGTCGGGCTCTGTCGGGCTCTGTCGGGCCCTGTCGGGCCCTGTCGGGCTCTGTCGGGTTCTGTCGGGCTCTACTGGGCTAAACTGGGCTCTGTCGGGCCCTGTCGGGCCCTGTCGGGCCCTGTCGGGCTCTGTCGGGCTCTGTCGAGCCCTGTCGGGCTCTGTCGGGCTCTACTGGGCTCTGTCGGGCTCTGTCGGGCTCTGTCGGGCTCTACTGGGCTAAACTGGGCCCTGTCGGGCCCTGTCGGGCTCTGTCGGGCTCTGTCGGGCTCTGTCGGGCCATGTCGGGCTCTGTCGGGCTCTGTCGGGCTCTGTCGGGCCCTGTCGGGCTCTGTCGGGCTCTACTGGGCCCTGTCGGGCCCTGTCGGGCTCTGTCGGGCTCTGTCGGGCTCTGTCGGGCCCTGTCGGTCTCTGTCGGGTTCTGTCGGGCTCTGTCGGGCTCTACTGGGCCCTGTCGGGCTCTGTCGGGCTCTGTCGGGCTCTGTCGGGCTCTGACGGGTTCTGTCGGGGTCTGTCGGGCTCTGTCGGGCTCTACTGGGCCCTGTCGGGCCCTGTCGGGCCCTCTCGGGCTCTATCGGGCCCTGTCGGGCCCTGTCGGGCCCTGTCGGGCTCTGTCGGGCTCTGTCGGGCTCTACTGGGCCCTGTCGGGCCCTGTCGGGCTCTGTCGGGCTCTGTCGGGCTCTGTCGGGCTCTACTGGGCTCTGTCGGGCCCTTTCGGGCCCTGTCAGGCTCTGTCGGGCCCTGTCGGGCCCTGTCGGGCCCTGTCGGGCTCTGTCGGGCTCTGTCGGGCTCTACTGGGCCCTGTCGGGCCCTGTCGGGCCCTGTCGGGCTCTGTCGGGCTCTGTCGGGCTCTACTGGGCCCTGTCGGGCCCTGTCGGGCTCTGTCGGGCTCTGTCGGGCTCTGTCGGTCTCTACTGGGCTCTGTCGGGCCCTGTCGGGCCCTGTCGGCATCTGTCGGGCCCTGTCGGGCCCTGTCGGGCTCTGTCGGGCCCTGTCGGGCCCTGTCGGCCTCTGTCGGGCTCTGTCGGGGCCTGTCGGGCTCTGTCGGGCTCTGTCGGGCTCTGTCGGGCTCTACTGGGCCCTGTCGGGCTCTGTCAGGCTCTGTCGGGCCCTGTCGGGCTCTGTCGGGCTCTGTCGGGCTCTGTCGGGCCCTGTCGGGCTCTGTCGGGCTCTACTGGGCTCTACTGGGCCCTGTCGGGCTCTGTCGGGCTCTGTCGGGCTCTGTCGGGCTCTACTGGGCTCTGTCGGGCTCTGTCGTGTTCTGTCGGGCTCTGTCGGGCTCTGTCGGGCTCTGTCGGGCTCTACTGGGCTCTGTCGGGCCCTGTCGGGCCCTGTCGGGCTCTGTCGGGCCCTGTCGGGCCCTGTCGGGCTCTGTCGGGCTCTGTCGGGCCCTGTCGGGCTCTGTCGGGCCCTGTCGGGCCCTGTCGGGCTCTGTCGGGCTCTGTCGGGCTCTACTGGGCCCTGTCGGGCTATGTCGGGCTCTGTCGGGCTCTGTCGGGCTCTGTCCGCTCTGTCGGGCTCTACTGGGCTCTGTCGGGCCCTTTCGGGCCCTGTCGGGCCCTGTCGGGCCCTGTCGGGCTCTGTCGGGCTCTGTCGGGCTCTACTGGGCCCTGTCGGGCCCTGTCGGGCTCTGTCGGGCTCTGTCGGGCTCTGTCGGGCTCTACTGGGCTCTGTCGGGCCCTTTCGGGCCCTGTCGGGCTCTGTCGGGCCCTGTCGGGCCCTGTCGGGCCCTGTCGGGCTCTGTCAGGCTCTGTCGGGCTCTACTGGGCCCTGTCGGGCCCTGTCGGGCTCTGTCGGGCTCTGTCGGGCTCTGTCGGGCTGTACTGGGCCCTGTCGGGCCCTGTCGGGCTCTGTCGGGCTCTGTCGGGTTCTGTCGGGCTCTGTCGGGCTCTGTCTGGCTCTACTGGGCCCTGTCAGGCCCTCTCGGGCTCTATCGGCCTCTGTCGGGCTCTGTCGGGCTCTACTGGGCCCTGTCGGGCCCTGTCGGGCCCTGTCGGGCTCTGTCGGGCTCTGTCGGGCTCTACTGGGCTCTGTCGGCCTCTGTCGGGTTCTGTCGGGCTCTGTCGGGCTCTGTCGGGCTCTGTCGGGCTCTACTGGGCTCTGTCGGGCCCTGTCGGGCCCTGTCGGGCTCTACTGGGCTCTGTCGGGCCCTGTCGGGCCCTGTCGGGCTCTGTCGGGCTCTGTCGGGCTCTACTGGGCCCTGTCGGGCCCTGTCGGGCTCTGTCGGGCTCTGTCGGGCTCTGTCGGGCCCTGTCGGGCCCTGTCGGGCTCTGTCGGGCTCTGTCGGGCTCTACTGGGCCCTGTCGGGCTCTGTCGGGCTCTGTCGGGCCCTGTCGGGCTCTGTCGGGCTCTACTGGGCCCTGTCGGGCTCTGTCGGGCTCTGTCGGGCCCTGTCGGGCTCTGTCGGGCTCTGTCGGGCTCTGTCGGGCTCTACTGGGCCCTGTCGGGCTCTGTCGGGCTCTGTCGGGCCCTGTCGGGCTCTGTCGGGCTCTGTCGGGCTCTGTCGGGCTCTACTGGGCCCTGTCGGGTTCTGTCGGGCTCTGTCGGGCTCTGTCGGGCTCTACTGGGCCCTGTCGGGCCCTGTCGGGCTCTGTCGGGCTCTGTCGGGCTCTGTCGGGCCATGTCGGGCTCTGTCGGGCTCTGTCGGGCTCTGTCGGGCCCTGTCGGGCTCTGTCGGGCTCTACTGGGCCCTGTCGGGCTCTGTCGGGCTCTGTCGGGCTCTGTCGGGCCCTGTCGGTCTCTGTCGGGCTCTGTCGGGCTCTGTGGGGCTCTACTGGGCCCTGTCGGGCTCTGTCGGGCTCTGTCGGGCTCTGTCGGGCTCTGACGGGTTCTGTCGGGCTCTGTCGGGCTCTGTCGGGCTCTACTGGGCCCTGTCGGGCCCTGTCGGGCCCTGTCGGGCTCTGTCGAGCCCTGTCGGGCCCTGTCGGGCTCTGTCGGGCTCTGTCGGGCTCTGTCGGGCTCTACTGGGCCATGTCGGGCCCTGTCGGGCTCTGTCGGGCTCTGTCGGGCCCTGTCGGGCTCTGTCGGGCTCTGTCGGGCTCTACTGGGCTCTGTCGGGCCCTGTCGGGCCCTGTCGGGCCCTGTCGGGCTCTGTCGGGCTCTGTCGGGCTCTACAGGGCCCTGTCGGGCTCTGTCGGGGCCTGTCGGGCCCTGTCGGGCTCTGTCGGGCTCTGTCGGGCTCTACTGGGCCCTGTCGGGCCCTGTCGGGCTCTGTCGGGCTCTGTCGGGCCCTGTCGGGCTCTGTCGGGCTCTGTCGGGCCCTGTCGGGCTCTGTCGGGCTCTGTCGGGCCCTGTCGGGCTCTGTCGGGCTCTGTCGGGGCCTGTCGGGCTCTGTCGGGCTCTGTCGGGCTCTGTCGGGCTCTACTGGGCTCTACTGGGCTCTGTCAGGCTCTGTCGGGCCCTGTCGGGCTCTGTCGGGCTCTGTCGGGCTCTGTCGGGCCCTGTCGGGCTCTGTCGGGCCCTGTCGGGCCCTGTCGGGCTCTGTCGGGCTCTGTCGGGCTCTGTCGGGCTCTACTGGGCTCTGTCGGGCTCTACTGGGCTCTACTGGGCCCTGTAGGGCTCTGTCGGGCTCTGTCGGTCTCTGTCGGGCTCTACTGGGCTCTGTCGGGCCCTGTCGGGCTCTGTCGGGCTCTGTCGGGCCCTGTCGGGCTCTGTCGGGCTCTGTCGGGCTCTGTCGGGCTCTACTGGGCCCTGTCGGGCTCTGTCGGGCTCTGTCGGGCTCTGTCGGGCTCTGTCGGGCTCTACTGGGCCCTGTCGGGCTCTGTCGGGCTCTGTCGGGCTCTGTCGGGCTCTGTCGGGCCCTGTCGGGCCCTGTCGGGTTCTGTCGGGCGCTGTCGGGCTCTGTCGGGCTCTGTCGGGCTCTACTGGGCTCTACTGGGCTCTGTCGGGCTCTGTCGGGCTCTACTGGGCCCTGTCGGGCTCTGTCGGGCCCTGTCGGGTCCTGTCGGGCCCTGTCGGGCTCTGTCGGGCTCTGTCGGGTTCTGTCGGGCTCTGTCGGGCTCTGTCGGGCTCTACTGGGCCCTGTCGGGCCCTCTCGGGCTCTGTCGGGCTCTGTCGGGCTCTGTCGGGCTCTACTGGGCCCTGTCGGGCCCTCTCGGGCTCTGTCGGGCCCTCTCGGGCTCTGTCGGGCTCTGTCGGGCTCTGTCGGGCTCTACTGGGCCCTGTCGGGCTCTGTCGGGCCCTGTCGGGCTCTGTCGGGCTCTGTCGGGCTCTCTCGGGCTCTACTGGGCCTGTCGGGCTCTGTCGGGC
This sequence comes from Caloenas nicobarica, assembly GCF_036013445.1. Classification (NCBI taxonomy): domain Eukaryota; kingdom Metazoa; phylum Chordata; class Aves; order Columbiformes; family Columbidae; genus Caloenas; species Caloenas nicobarica. The sequence continues at coordinate 24,809 of NW_027017239.1, forward strand.
TCTGTCGGGCTCTGTCGGGCTCTGTCGGCTCTACTGGGCCCTGTCGGGCCTGTCGGGCTCTGTCGGGTTCTGTCGGGCTCTGTCGGGCTCAACTGGTCTCTGTCGGGCTCTGTCGGGTTCTGTCGGGCTCTGTCGGGCTCTGTCGGGCCCTGTCGGGCCCTGTCGGTCCCTGTCGGGCTCTGTCGGGCTCTGTCGGGCTCTATTGGGCCCCTGATGGGCCCTGTCGGGCTCTGTCGGGCTCTGTCGGGCTCTGTCGGGCCTCTACTGGGCCCTGTCGGGCTCTGTCGGGTTCTGTCGGGCCCTCTCGTGCTCTGTCGGGCTCTGTCGGGCTCTGTCGGGCCCTGTCGGGCCTTTCGCGCTCGGACGGGCTCTGTCGGGCTCTACTGGGCTCTGTCGGGCCCTGTCGGGCTCTGTCGGGCTCTGTCGGGCCTGTCGGGCTCTGTCGGGCTCTACTGGGCCCTGTCGGGCCCTGTCGGGCTCTGTCGGGCTCTGTCGGGCTCTACTGGGCTAAACTGGCTCTGTCGGGCCCTGTCGGGCCCTGTCGGGCTCTGTCGGGCTCTGTCGAGCCCTGTCGGGCTCTGTCGGGCTCTACTGGGCTCTGTCGGGCTCTGTCGGGCTCTGTCGGGCTCTGTCGGGCTCTACTGGGCTAAACTGGGCCCTGTCGGGCCCTGTCGGGCTCTGTCGGGCTCTGTCGGGCTCTGTCGGGCCATGTCGGGCTCTGTCGGGCTCTGTCGGGCTCTGTCGGGCTCTACTGGGCTAAACTGGGCCCTGTCGGGCCCTGTCGGGCTCTGTCGGGCTCTGTCGGGCTCTGTCGGGCCATGTCGGGCTCTGTCGGGCTCTGTCGGGCTCTGTCGGGCCCTGTCGGGCTCTGTCGGGCTCTACTGGGACCTTTCGGGCCCTGTCGGGCCCTGTCGGGCTCTGTCGGGCTCTGTCGGGCTCTGTCGGGCCCTGTCGGTCTCTGTCGGGCTCTGTCGGGCTCTGTCGGGCTCTACTGGGCCCTGTCGGGCTCTGTCGGGCTCTGTTGGGCTCTGACGGGTTCTGTCGGGGTCTGTCGGGCTCTGTCGGGCTCTACTGGGCCCTGTCGGGCTCTGTCGGGCTCTGTCGGGCTCTGTCGGGCCCTGTCGGGCTCTGTCGGGCTCTGTCGGGCTCTGTCGGGCTCTACTGGGCCCTGTCGGGCCCTGTCGGGCTCTGTCGGGCTCTGTCGGGCTTTGTCGGGCTCTACTGGGCTCTGTCGGGCCCTTTCGGGCCCTCTCGGGCTCTATCGGGCCCTGTCGGGCCCTGTCGGGCCCTGTCGGGCTCTGTCGGGCTCTGTCGGGCTCTACTGGGCCCTGTCGGGCCCTGTCGGGCTCTGTCGGGCTCTGTCGGGCTCTGTCGGGCTCTGTCGGGCTCTACTGGGCTCTGTCGGGCCCTTTCGGGCCCTGTCGGGCTCTGTCGGGCCCTGTCGGGCCCTGTCGGGCCCTGTCGGGATCTGTCGGGCTCTGTCGGGCTCTACTGGGCCCTGTCGGGCCCTGTCGGGCTCTGTCGGGCTCTGTCGGGCTCTGTCGGGCTCTACTGGGCCCTGTCGGGCCCTGTCGGGCTCTGTCGGGCTCTGTCGGGCTCTGTCGGGCTCTACTGGGCTCTGTCGGGCCCTGTCGGGCCCTGTCGGGCTCTGTCGGGCCCTGTCGGGCCCTGTCGGGCTCTGTCGGGCCCTGTCGGGCCCTGTCGGGCTCTGTCGGGCTCTGTCGGGCCCTATCGGGCTCTGTCGGGCTCTGTCGGGCCCTGTCGGTCTCTGTCGGGCTCTGTCGGGCTCTGTCGGGCCCTGTCGGGCTCTGTCGTGCTCTACTGGGCTCTACTGGGCCCTGTCGGGCTCTGTCGGGCTCTGTCGGGCTCTGTCGGGCCCTGTCGGGCTCTGTCGGGCTCTACTGGGCTCTACTGGGCCCTGTCGGGCTCTGTCGGGCTCTGTCGGGCTCTGTCGGGCTCTGTCGGGCTCTACTGGGCTCTGTCGGGCTCTGTCGGGCTCTGTCGGGCTCTGTCGGGCTCTACTGGGCTCTGTCGGGCCCTGTCGGGCCCTGTCGGGCTCTTTCGGGCTCTGTCGGGCCCTGTCGGGCCCTGTCGGGCTCTGTCGGGCTCTGTCGGGCTCTACTGGGCCCTGTCGGGCCCTGTCGTTCTCTGTCGGGCTCTGTCGGGCCCTGTCGGGCTCTGTCGGGCCCTGTCGGGCCCTGTCGGGCTCTGTCGGGCTCTGTCGGGCTCTACTGGGCCCTGTCGGGCTATGTCGGGCTCTGTCGGGCTCTGTCGGGCCCTGTCGGGCCCTGTCGGGCTCTGTCGGGCCCTGTCGGGCTCTGTCGGGCTCTGTCGGGCTCTGTCGGGCTCTACTGGGCTCTGTCGGGCTCTGTTGGGCTCTGTCGGGCTCTGTCTGGCTCTGTCGGGCTCTACTGGGCCCTGTCGGGCTCTGTCGGGCTCTGTCGGGCCCTCTCGGGCTCTGTCGGGCTCTGTCGGGCTCTGTCGGGCCCTGTCGGGCTCTGTCGGGCCCTGTCGGGCCCTGTCAGGCTCTGTTGGGCTCTGTCGGGCTCTGTCGGGCTCTCTCGGGCTCTGTCGGGCTCTGTCGTGCTCTGTCGGGCTCTACTGGGCCCTGTCGGGCTCTGTCGGGCTCTGTCGGGCTCTGTCGGGCTCTGTCAGGCTCTTCTGGGCTTTGTCGGGCCCTGTCGGGCTCTGTCGGGCTCTGTCGGGCTCTGTCGGGCCCTGTCGGGCTCTGTCGGGCTCTGTCGGGCTCTGTCGGGCTCTACTGGGCCCTGACGGGCTCTGTCGGGCTCTGTCGGGCCCTGTCGGGCTCTGTCGGGCTCTACTGGGCCCTGTCGGGTTCTGTCGGGCTCTGTCGGGCTCTGTCGGGCTCTACTGGGCCCTGTCGGGCCCTGTCGGGCTCTGTCGGGCTCTGTCGGGCTCTGTCGGGCCATGTCGGGCTCTGTCGGGCTCGGTCGGGCTCTGTCGGGCTCTAAGGGGTCCTGTCGGGCCCTCTCGTGCTCTGTCGGGCTCTGTCGGGCTCTGTCGGGCCCTGTCGGGCCCTGTCGGGCTCGGTCGGGCTCTGTCGGGCTCTACTGGGCTCTGTCGGGCCCTGTCGGGCTCTGTCGGGCTCTGTCGGGCCCTGTCGGGCTCTGTCGGGCTCTACTGGGCCCTGTCGGGCCCTGTCGGGCTCTGTCGGGCTCTGTCGGGCTCTACTGGGCTAAACTGGGCTCTGTCGGGCCCTGTCGGGCTCTGTCGGGCTCTGTCGAGCCCTGTCGGGCTCTGTCGGGCTCTACTGGGCTCTGTCGGGCTCTGTCGGGCTCTGTCGGGCTCTGTCGGGCTCTACTGGGCTAAACTGGGCCCTGTCGGGCCCTGTCGGGCTCTGTCGGGCTCTGTCGGGCTCTGTCGGGCCATGTCGGGCTCTGTCGGGCTCTGTCGGGCTCTGTCGGGCTCTACTGGGCTAAACTGGGCCCTGTCGGGCCCTGTCGGGCTCTGTCGGGCTCTGTCGGGCCATGTCGGGCTCTGTCGGGCTCTGTCGGGCTCTGTCGGGCCCTGTCGAGCTCTGTCGGGCTCTACTGGGACCTTTCGGGCCCTGTCGGGCCCTGTCGGGCTCTGTCGGGCTCTGTCGGGCTCTGTCGGGCCCTGTCGGTCTCTGTCGGGCTCTGTCGGGCTCTGTCGGGCTCTACTGGGCCCTGTCGGGCTCTGTCGGGCTCTGTCGGGCTCTGTCGGGCTCTGACGGGTTCTGTCGGGCTCTGTCGGGCTCTACTGGGCTCTGTCGGGCTCTGTCGGGCTCTGTCGGGCTCTGTCGGGCCCTGTCGGGCTCTGTCGGGCTCTGTCGGGCTCTGTCGGGCTCTACTGGGCCCTGTCGGGCCCTGTCGGGCTCTGTCGGGCTCTGTCGGGCTTTGTCGGGCTCTACTGGGCTCTGTCGGGCCCTTTCGGGCCCTCTCGGGCTCTATCGGGCCCTGTCGGGCCCTGTCGGGCCCTGTCGGGCTCTGTCGGGCTCTGTCGGGCTCTACTGGGCCCTGTCGGGCCCTGTCGGGCTCTGTCGGGCTCTGTCGGGCTCTGTCGGGCTCTACTGGGCTCTGTCGGGCCCTTTCGGGCCCTGTCGGGCTCTGTCGGGCCCTGTCGGGCCCTGTCGGGCCCTGTCGGGATCTGTCGGGCCCTGTCGGGCTCTACTGGGCCCTGTCGGGCCCTGTCGGGCCCTGTCGGGCTCTGTCGGGCTCTGTCGGGCTCTGTCGGGCTCTACTGGGCCCTGTCGGGCCCTGTCGGGCTCTGTCGGGCTCTGTCGGGCTCTGTCGGGCTCTACTGGGCTCTGTCGGGCCCTGTCAGGCCCTGTCGGGCTCTGTCGGGCCCTGTCGGGCCCTGTCGGGCTCTGTCGGGCCCTGTCGGGCCCTGTCGGGCTCTGTCGGGCTCTGTCGGGCCCTATCGGGCTCTGTCGGGCTCTGTCGGGCTCTGTCGGGCTCTGTCGGGCCCTGTCGGGCTCTGTCGGGCCCTGTCGGGCTCTGTCGGGCTCTACTGGGCTCTACTGGGCCCTGTCGGGCTCTGTCGGGCTCTGTCGGGCTCTGTCGGGCCCTGTCGGGCTCTGTCGGGCTCTACTGGGCTCTACTGGGCTCTGTCGGGCTCTGTCGGGCTCTGTCGGGCTCTGTCGGGCTCTGTCGGGCTCTACTGGGCTCTGTCGGGCTCTGTCGGGCTCTGTCGGGCTCTGTCGGGCTCTACTGGGCTCTGTCGGGCCCTGTCGGGCCCTGTCGGGCTCTGTCGGGCTCTGTCGGGCCCTGTCGGGCCCTGTCGGGCTCTGTCGGGCTCTGTCGGGCTCTACTGGGCCCTGTCGGGCCCTGTCGTTCTCTGTCGGGCTCTGTCGGGCCCTGTCGGGCTCTGTCGGGCCCTGTCGGGCCCTGTCGGGCTCTGTCGGGCTCTGTCGGGCTCTACTGGGCCCTTTCGGGCTATATCGGGCTCTGTCGGGCTCTGTCGGGCCCTGTCGGGCCCTGTCGGGCTCTGTCGGGCCCTGTCGGGCTCTGTCGGGCTCTGTCGGGCTCTGTCGGGCTCTACTGGGCTCTGTCGGGCTCTGTTGGGCTCTGTCGGGCTCTGTCTGGCTCTGTCGGGCTCTACTGGGCCCTGTCGGGCTCTGTCGGGCTCTGTCGGGCCCTCTCGGGCTCTGTCGGGCTCTGTCGGGCTCTGTCGGGCCCTGTCGGGCTCTGTCGGGCCCTGTCGGGCCCTGTCAGGCTCTGTTGGGCTCTGTCGGGCTCTGTCGGGCTCTCTCGGGCTCTGTCGGGCTCTGTCGTGCTCTGTCGGGCTCTACTGGGCCCTGTCGGGCTCTGTCGGGCTCTGTCGGGCTCTGTCGGGCTCTGTCAGGCTCTACTGGGCTTTGTCGGGCCCTGTCGGGCTCTGTCGGGCTCTGTCGGGCTCTGTCGGGCCCTGTCGGGCTCTGTCGGGCTCTGTCGGGCTCTGTCGGGCTCTACTGGGCCCTGACGGGCTCTGTCAGGCCCTGTCGGGCTCTGTCGGGCTCTGTCGGGCTCTGTCGGGCTCTACTGGGCCCTGTCGGGTTCTGTCGGGCTCTGTCGGGCTCTGTCGGGCTCTACTGGGCCCTGTCGGGCCCTGTCGGGCTCTGTCGGGCTCTGTCGGGCTCTGTCGGGCCATGTCGGGCTCTGTCGGGCTCTGTCGGGCTCTGTCGGGCCCTGTCGGGCCCTGTCGGGCTCTACTGGGCCCTGTCGGGCCCTGTCGGGCCCTGTCGGGCTCTGTCGGGCTCTGTCGGGCTCTGTCGGGCCCTGTCGGGCTCTGTCGGGCTCTGTCGGGCTCTGTCGGGCTCTACTGGGCCCTGACGGGCTCTGTCGGGCTCTGTCGGGCCCTGTCGGGCTCTGTCGGGCTCTACTGGGCCCTGTCGGGTTCTGTCGGGCTCTGTCGGGCTCTGTCGGGCTCTACTGGGCCCTGTCGGGCCCTGTCGGGCTCTGTCGGGCTCTGTCGGGCTCTGTCGGGCCATGTCGGGCTCTGTCGGGCTCGGTCGGGCTCTGTCGGGCTCTAAGGGGTCCTGTCGGGCCCCCTCGTGCTCTGTCGGGCTCTGTCGGGCTCTGTCGGGCCCTGTCGGGCCCTGTCGGGCTCGGTCGGGCTCTGTCGGGCTCTACTGGGCTCTGTCGGGCCCTGTCGGGCTCTGTCGGGCTCTGTCGGGCCCTGTCGGGCTCTGTCGGGCTCTACTGGGCCCTGTCGGGCCCTGTCGGGCTCTGTCGGGCTCTGTCGGGCTCTACTGGGCTAAACTGGGCTCTGTCGGGCCCTGTCGGGCTCTGTCGGGCTCTGTCGAGCCCTGTCGGGCTCTGTCGGGCTCTACTGGGCTCTGTCGGGCTCTGTCGGGCTCTGTCGGGCTCTGTCGGGCTCTACTGGGCTAAACTGGGCCCTGTCGGGCCCTGTCGGGCTCTGTCGGGCTCTGTCGGGCTCTGTCGGGCCATGTCGGGCTCTGTCGGGCTCTGTCGGGCTCTGTCGGGCTCTACTGGGCTAAACTGGGCCCTGTCGGGCCCTGTCGGGCTCTGTCGGGCTCTGTCGGGCCATGTCGGGCTCTGTCGGGCTCTGTCGGGCTCTGTCGGGCCCTGTCGGGCTCTGTCGGGCTCTACTGGGACCTTTCGGGCCCTGTCGGGCCCTGTCGGGCTCTGTCGGGCTCTGTCGGGCTCTGTCGGGCCCTGTCGGTCTCTGTCGGGCTCTGTCGGGCTCTGTCGGGCTCTACTGGGCCCTGTCGGGCTCTGTCGGGCTCTGTCGGGCTCTGTCGGGCTCTGACGGGTTCTGTCGGGCTCTGTCGGGCTCTACTGGGCTCTGTCGGGCTCTGTCGGGCTCTGTCGGGCTCTGTCGGGCCCTGTCGGGCTCTGTCGGGCTCTGTCGGGCTCTGTCGGGCTCTACTGGGCCCTGTCGGGCCCTGTCGGGCTCTGTCGGGCTCTGTCGGGCTTTGTCGGGCTCTACTGGGCTCTGTCGGGCCCTTTCGGGCCCTCTCGGGCTCTATCGGGCCCTGTCGGGCCCTGTCGGGCCCTGTCGGGCTCTGTCGGGCTCTGTCGGGCTCTACTGGGCCCTGTCGGGCCCTGTCGGGCTCTGTCGGGCTCTGTCGGGCTCTGTCGGGCTCTACTGGGCTCTGTCGGGCCCTTTCGGGCCCTGTCGGGCTCTGTCGGGCCCTGTCGGGCCCTGTCGGGCCCTGTCGGGATCTGTCGGGCTCTGTCGGGCTCTACTGGGCCCTGTCGGGCCCTGTCGGGCCCTGTCGGGCTCTGTCGGGCTCTGTCGGGCTCTGTCGGGCTCTACTGGGCCCTGTCGGGCCCTGTCGGGCTCTGTCGGGCTCTGTCGGGCTCTGTCGGGCTCTACTGGGCTCTGTCGGGCCCTGTCAGGCCCTGTCGGGCTCTGTCGGGCCCTGTCGGGCCCTGTCGGGCTCTGTCGGGCCCTGTCGGGCCCTGTCGGGCTCTGTCGGGCTCTGTCGGGCCCTATCGGGCTCTGTCGGGCTCTGTCGGGCTCTGTCGGGCTCTGTCGGGCCCTGTCGGGCTCTGTCGGGCCCTGTCGGGCTCTGTCGGGCTCTACTGGGCTCTACTGGGCCCTGTCGGGCTCTGTCGGGCTCTGTCGGGCTCTGTCGGGCTCTGTCGGGCCCTGTCGGGCTCTGTCGGGCTCTACTGGGCTCTACTGGGCTCTGTCGGGCTCTGTCGGGCTCTGTCGGGCTCTGTCGGGCTCTGTCGGGCTCTACTGGGCTCTGTCGGGCTCTGTCGGGCTCTGTCGGGCTCTGTCGGGCTCTACTGGGCTCTGTCGGGCCCTGTCGGGCCCTGTCGGGCTCTGTCGGGCTCTGTCGGGCCCTGTCGGGCCCTGTCGGGCTCTGTCGGGCTCTGTCGGGCTCTACTGGGCCCTGTCGGGCCCTGTCGTTCTCTGTCGGGCTCTGTCGGGCCCTGTCGGGCTCTGTCGGGCCCTGTCGGGCCCTGTCGGGCTCTGTCGGGCTCTGTCGGGCTCTACTGGGCCCTTTCGGGCTATATCGGGCTCTGTCGGGCTCTGTCGGGCCCTGTCGGGCCCTGTCGGGCTCTGTCGGGCCCTGTCGGGCTCTGTCGGGCTCTGTCGGGCTCTGTCGGGCTCTACTGGGCTCTGTCGGGCTCTGTTGGGCTCTGTCGGGCTCTGTCTGGCTCTGTCGGGCTCTACTGGGCCCTGTCGGGCTCTGTCGGGCTCTGTCGGGCCCTCTCGGGCTCTGTCGGGCTCTGTCGGGCTCTGTCGGGCCCTGTCGGGCTCTGTCGGGCCCTGTCGGGCCCTGTCAGGCTCTGTTGGGCTCTGTCGGGCTCTGTCGGGCTCTCTCGGGCTCTGTCGGGCTCTGTCGTGCTCTGTCGGGCTCTACTGGGCCCTGTCGGGCTCTGTCGGGCTCTGTCGGGCTCTGTCGGGCTCTGTCAGGCTCTACTGGGCTTTGTCGGGCCCTGTCGGGCTCTGTCGGGCTCTGTCGGGCTCTGTCGGGCCCTGTCGGGCTCTGTCGGGCTCTGTCGGGCTCTGTCGGGCTCTACTGGGCCCTGACGGGCTCTGTCAGGCCCTGTCGGGCTCTGTCGGGCTCTGTCGGGCTCTGTCGGGCTCTACTGGGCCCTGTCGGGTTCTGTCGGGCTCTGTCGGGCTCTGTCGGGCTCTACTGGGCCCTGTCGGGCCCTGTCGGGCTCTGTCGGGCTCTGTCGGGCTCTGTCGGGCCATGTCGGGCTCTGTCGGGCTCTGTCGGGCTCTGTCGGGCCCTGTCGGGCCCTGTCGGGCTCTACTGGGCCCTGTCGGGCCCTGTCGGGCCCTGTCGGGCTCTGTCGGGCTCTGTCGGGCTCTGTCGGGCCCTGTCGGTCTCTGTCGGGCTCTGTCGGGCTCTGTCGGGCTCTACTGGGCCCTGTCGGGCTCTGTCGGGCTCTGTCGGGCTCTGTCGGGCTCTGACGGGTTCTGTCGGGCTCTGTCGGGCTCTGTCGTGCTCTACTGGGCCCTGTCGGGCCCTGTCGGGCCCTGTCGGGCTCTGTCGAGCTCTGTCGGGCCCTGTCGGGCTCTGTCGGGCTCTACTGGGCCCTGTCGGGCCCTCTCGGGCTCTGTCGGGCTCTGTCGGGCTCTGTCGGGCTCTACTGGGCTCTGTCGGGCCCTATCGGGCCCTGTCGGGCTCTGTCGGGCCCTGTCGGTGCCCTGTCGGGCCCTGTCGGGCTCTGTCGGGCTCTGTCGGGCTCTACAGGGCCCTGTCGGGCCCTGTCGGGCTCTGTCGGGCTCTGTCGGGCCCTGTCGGGCTCTGTCGGGCCCTGTCGGGCCCTGTCGGGCTCTGTCGGGCTGTGTCGGGGCCTGTCGGGCTCTGTCGGGCTCTGTCGGGCTCTACTGGGCTCTACTGGGCTCTGTCAGGCTCTGTCGGGCCCTGTCGGGCTCTGTCGGGCTCTGTCGGGCCCTGTCGGGCTCTGTCGGGCCCTGTCGGGCCCTGTCGGGCTCTGTCGGGCTCTGTCGGGCTCTGTCGGGCTCTACTGGGCTCTGTCGGGCTCTACTGGGCTCTACTGGGCCCTGTCGGGCTCTGTCGGGCCCTGTCGGGCTCTGTCGGGCTCTGTTTGGCTCTACTGGGCTCTGTCGGGCCCTGTCGGGCCCTCTCGGGCTCTGTCGGGCTCTGTCGGGCCCTGTCGGGCTCTGTCGGGCTCTGTCGGGCTCTGTCGGGCTCTACTGGGCCCTGTCGGGCTCTGTCGGGCTCTGTCGGGCTCTGTCGGGCTCTGTCGGGCTCTACTGCGCCCTGTCGGGCCCTGTCGGGCTCTGTCGGGCTCTGTCGGGCTCTGTCGGGCTCAACTGGTCTCTGTCGGGCTCGGTCGGGCTCTGTCGGGCTCTGTCGGGCTCTGTCGGGCTCTACTGGGCTCTACTGGGCTCTGTCGGGCTCTGTCGGGCTCTGTCGGGCTCTGTCGGGCTCTACTGGGCCCTGTCGGGCTCTGTCGGGCTCTGTCGGGCTCTGTCGGGCTCTATCGGGCTCTGTCAGGCTCTACTGGGCTTTGTCGGGCCCTGTCGGGCTCTGTCGGGCCCTGTCGGGCTCTGTCGGGCTCTGTCGGGCTCTGTCGGGCTCTACTGGGCCCTGACGGGCTCTGTCGGGCTCTGTCGGGCCCTGTCGGGCTCTGTCGGGCTCTGTCGGGCTCTGTCGGGCTCTACTGGGCCCTGTCGGGTTCTGTCGGGCTCTGTCGGGCTCTGTCGGGCTCTGTCGGGCTCTACTGGGCCCTGTCGGGCTCTGTCGGGCTCTGTCGGGCTCTGTCGGGCCATGTCGGGCTCTGTCGGGCTCTGTCGGGCTCTGTCGGGCCCTGTCGGGCCCTGTCGGGCTCTACTGGGCCCTGTCGGGCCCTGTCGGGCCCTGTCGGGCTCTGTCGGGCTCTGTCGGGCTCTGTCGGGCCCTGTCGGTGTCTGTCGGGCTCTGTCGGGCTCTGTCGGGCTCTACTGGGCCCTGTCGGGCTCTGTCGGGCTCTGTCGGGCTCTGTCGGGCTCTGACGGGTTCTGTCGGGCTCTGTCGGGCTCTGTCGTGCTCTACTGGGCCCTGTCGGGCCCTGTCGGGCCCTGTCGGGCTCTGTCGAGCTCTGTCGGGCCCTGTCGGGCTCTGTCGGGCTCTGTCGGGCTCTACTGGGCCCTGTCGGGCCCTCTCGGGCTCTGTCGGGCTCTGTCGGGCTCTGTCGGGCTCTACTGGGCTCTGTCGGGCCCTATCGGGCCCTGTCGGGCTCTGTCGGGCTCTGTCGGTGCCCTGTCGGGCCCTGTCGGGCTCTGTCGGGCTCTGTCGGGCTCTACAGGGCCCTGTCGGGCCCTGTCGGGCTCTGTCGGGCTCTGTCGGGCCCTGTCGGGCCCTGTCGGGCTCTGTCGGGCTGTGTCGGGGCCTGTCGGGCTCTGTCGGGCTCTGTCGGGCTCTACTGGGCTCTACTGGGCTCTGTCAGGCTCTGTCGGGCCCTGTCGGGCTCTGTCGGGCTCTGTCGGGCTCTGTCGGGCCCTGTCGGGCCCTGTCGGGCTCTGTCGGGCTCTGTCGGGCTCTACTGGGCTCTGTCGGGCTCTACTGGGCTCTACTGGGCCCTGTCGGGGTCTGTCGGGCCCTGTCGGGCTCTGTCGGGCTCTGTTTGGCTCTACTGGGCTCTGTCGGGCCCTGTCGGGCCCTCTCGGGCTCTGTCGGGCTCTGTCGGGCCCTGTCGGGCTCTGTCGGGCTCTGTCGGGCTCTGTCGGGCTCTACTGGGCCCTGTCGGGCTCTGTCGGGCTCTGTCGGGCTCTGTCGGGCTCTACTGCGCCCTGTCGGGCCCTGTCGGGCTCTGTCGGGCTCTGTCGGGCTCTGTCGGGCTCAACTGGTCTCTGTCGGGCTCGGTCGGGCTCTGTCGGGCTCTGTCGGGCTCTGTCGGGCTCTACTGGGCTCTACTGGGCTCTGTCGGGCTCTGTCCGGCTCTACTGGGCCCTGTCGGGCTCTGTCGGGCCCTGTCGGGCCCTGTCGGTCTCTGTCGGGCTCTGTCGGGTTCTGTCGGGCTCTGTCGGGCTCTGTCGGGCTCTACTGGGCCCTGTCGGGCCCTCTCGGGCTCTGTCGGGCTCTGTCGGGCTCTGTCGGGCTCTGTCGGGCTCTACTGGGCCCTGTCGGGCCCTCTCGGGCTCTGTCGGGCCCTGTCGGGCTCTGTCGGGCTCTGTCGGGCTCTGTCGGGCTCTACTGGGCCCTGTCGGGCCCTGTCGGGCCCTGTCGGGCTCTGTCGGGCTCTGTCGGGCTCTGTCGGGCTCTACTGGGCTCTGTCGGCCTCTGTCGGGTTCTGTCGGGCTCTGTCGGGCTCTGTCGGGCTCTGTCGGGCTCTACTGGGCTCTGTCGGGCTCTGTCGGGCCATGTCGGGCTCTGTCGGGCTCTGTCGGGCTCTGTCGCGCTCTACTGGGCCCTGTCGGGCTCTGTCGGGCTCTGTCGGGCTCTGTCGGGCTCTGTCGGGCTCTACTGGGCCCTGTCGGGCCCTGTCGGGCTCTGTCGGGCTCTGTCGGGCTCAACTGGTCGCTGTCGGGCTCTGTCGGGTTCTGTCGGGCTCTGTCGGGCTCTGTCGGGCCCTGTCGGTCCCTGTCGGGCTCTGTCGGGCTCTGTCGGGCTCTACTGGGCCCTGTCGGGCCCTGTCGGGCTCTGTCGGGCTCTGTCGGGCCCTGTCGGGTTCTGTCGGGCCCTCTCGGGCCCTGTCGGGCTCTGTCGGGCTCTGTCGGGCCCTGTCGGGCTCTGTCGAGTTCTGTCGGGCTCTACTGGGCTCTGTCGGGCCCTGTCGGGCTCTGTCGGGCTCTGTCGGGCCCTGTCGGGCCCTGTCGGGCTCTGTCGGGCTCTACTGGGCTAAACTGGGCTCTGTCGGGCCCTGTCGGGCCCTGTCGGGCCCTGTCGGGCTCTGTCGGGCTCTGTCGGGCCCTGTCGGGCTCTGTCGGGCTCTACTGGGCTCTGTCGGGCTCTGTCGGGCTCTGTCGGGCTCTACTGGGCTAAACTGGGCCCTGTCGGGCCCTGTCGGGGCCTGTCGGGCTCTGTCGGGCTCTGTCGGGCTCTGTCGGGCTCTACTGGGCTCTACTGGGCTCTGTCGGGCTCTGTCGGGCTCTGTCGGGCTCTACTGGGCTCTACTGGGCTCTGTCGGGCGCTGTCGGGCTCTGTCGGGCTCTGTTGGGCTCTGTCGGGCTCTGTCGGGCTCTACTGGGCTCTACTGGGCTCTGTCGGGCTCTGTCGGGCCCTGTCGGGCCCTGTCGGGCTCTGTCGGGCCCTGTCGGGCTCTATCGGGCTCTGTCGGGCTCTGTCGGGCTTTGTCGGGCCCTGTCGGGCTCTGTCGGGCTCTGTCGGGCTCTACTGGGCTCTACTGGTCTCTGTCGGGCCCTGTCGGGCCCTGTCGGGCTCTGTCGGGCTCTGTCGGGCTCTACTGGGCCCTGTCGGGCTCTGTCGGGCCCTGTCGGGCTCTATCGGGCTCTGTCGGGCTCTGTCGTTCTCTGTCGGGCCCTGTCGGGCTCTGTCGGGCTCTGTCGGGCTCTACTGGGCTCTACTGGTCTCTGTCGGGCTCTGTCGGGCCCTGTCCGGCCCTGTCGGGCTCTGTCGGGCTCTGTCGGGCTCTACTGGGCCCTGTCGGGCTCTGTCGGGCTCTGTCGGGCTCTACTGGGCTCTGTCGGGCTCTGTCGGGCTCTGTCGGGCTCTACTGGGCCTGTCGGGCCCTGTCGGGTTCTGTCGGGCTCTGTCGGGCTCTACTGGGCTCTGTCGGGCTCTGTCGGGATCTGTCGGGCTCTGTCGGGCTCTGTCGGGTTCTGTCGGGCTCTACTGGGCCCTGTCGGGCTCTGTCGGGCTCTGTCGGGCTCTGTCGGGCCCTGTCAGGCCCTGTCGGGCTCTGTCGGGCTCTGTCGGGCTCTGTCGGGCTCTACTGGGCTCTGTCGGGCCCTGTCGGGTTCTGTCAGGTTCTGTCGGGCTCTGTCGGGCTCTGTCGGGCTCTGTCGGGCTCTACTGGGCTCTACTGGGCTCTGTCGGGCTCTACTGGGCCTGTCGGGCTCTGTCGGGCTCTGTCGGGCTCTGTCGGGCTCTACTGGGCCCTGTCGGGCCCTGTCGGGCCCTGTCAGGCTCTGTCGGGCTCTACTGGGCCCTGTCGGGCTCTGTCGGGCCCTGTCGGGCTCTGTCGGGCTCTGTCGGGACCTGTCGGGCCCTGTCGGGCTCTGTCGGGCTCTGTCGGGCTCTATCGGGCTCTGTCGGGCTCTACTGGGCCCTGTCGGGCCTTGTCGGGCCCTGACGAGCTCTGTCGGGCTCTGTCGGGCTCTGTCGGGCTCTACTGGGCTCTGTCGGGCTCTGTCGGGCCCTGTCGGGCTCTGTCGGGCTCTGTCGGGCTCTACTGGGCTCTGTCGGGCTCTGTCGGGCTCTGTCGGGCTCTGTTGGGCTCTACTAGGCTCTGTCGGGCCCTGTCGGGCCCTGTCGGGCTCTGTCGGGCTCTACTGGGCCCTGTCGGGCCCTGTCGGGCTCTACTGGGCTCTACTGGGCTCTGTCGGGCTCTGTCGGGCTCTGTCGGACTCTGTCGGACTGTACTGGGCCCTGTCAGGCCCTGTCGGGCCCGGTCGGACTCGGTCGGACTTTACTGGGCCCTGTCAGGCCCTGTCGGGCCCGGTCGGGCTCTGTCGGGCTCTGTCGGGCTCTGTCGGGCTCTACTGGGCCCTGTCGGGCTCTGTCGGGTTCTGTCGGGCTCTGTCGGGCTCTGTCGGGCTCTGTCGGGCTCTACTGGGCTCTACTGGGCTCTGTCGGGCTCTGTCGGGCTCTACTGGTCCCTGTCGGGCCCTGTCGGGCTCTGTTGGGCTCTGTCCGGCCCTGTCGGGCTCTGTCGGGCCTTGTCGGGCCCTGTCGGGCTCTGTCGGGCCCTGTCGGGCTCTGTCGGGCTCTGTCGGGCTCTGTCGGGCCCTGTCGGGCTCTGTCGGGCCCTGTCGGGCTCTGTCGGGCTGTGTCGGGCCCTGTCGGGCTCTGTCGGGCTCTGTCGGGCTCTGTCGGGCTCTGTCGGGCTCTACTGGGCCCTGTCGGGCTCTGTCGGGCTCTGTCGGGCTCTGTCGGGCTCTACTGGGCTCTATCGGACCCTGTCGGGCCCTGTCGGGCTCTGTCGGGCCCTGTCGGGCTCTGTCGGGCTCTGTCGGGCTCTGTCGGGCTCTACTGGGCCCTGTCGGGCTCTGTCGGGCTCTGTCGGGCTCTGTCGGGCGCTACTGGGCTCTGTCGGGCTCTGTCGGGCTCTGTCGGGCCCGACAGAGCCCGACAGAGCCCGACAGGGCCCGACAGAGCCCGACAGAGCCCAGTAGAGCCCGACAGAGCCGACAGAGCCCGACAGAGCCCGACAGGGCCCAGTAGAGCCCGACAGAGCCCGACAGCGCCCGACAGGGCCCGACAGGGCCCGACAGAGCCTGACAGGGCCCGACAGGGCCCAGTAGAGCCCGACAGAGCCCGACAGCGCCCGACAGGGCCCGACAGAGCCCAGTTTAGCCCAGTAGAGCCCGACAGAGCCCGACAGAGCCCGACAGAACTCGACAGAGCCCGATAGGGCCCGACAGAGCCCGACAGGGCCCGACAGGGCCCGACAGGGCCCGACAGGGCCCGACAGAGCCCGACAGGGCCCAGTAGAGCCCGACAGAGCCCGACAGAGCCCAGTAGAGCCCAGTAGAGCCCGACAGAGCCCGACAGAGCCCGACAGAGCCCGATAGGGCCCGACAGAGCCAGACAGGGCCCGACAGGGCCCGACAGAGCCCGACAGAGCCCGACAGGGCCCAGTAGAGCCCGACAGAGCCCGACAGAGCCCAGTAGAGCCCAGTAGAGCCCGACAGAGCCCGACAGAGCCCGACAGAACTCGACAGAGCCCGATAGGGCCCGACAGAGCCCGACAGGGCCCGACAGGGCCCGACAGAGCCCGACAGAGCCCGACAGGGCCCAGTAGAGCCCGACAGAGCCCGACAGAGCCCAGTAGAGCCCAGTAGAGCCCGACCGAGCCCGACAGAGCCCGACAGAGCCCGACAGGGCCCGACAGGGCCCGACAGAGCCCGACAGGGCCCGACAGGGCCCGACAGAGCCCAGTAGAGCCCAGTAGAGCCCGACAGAGCCCGACAGGGCCCGACAGGGCCCGACAGAGCCCAGTAGAGCCCAGTAGAGCCCGACAGAGCCCGACAGAGCCCGACAGAGCCCAGTAGAGCCCAGTAGATCCCGACAGAGCCCGACAGAGCCCGACAGAGCCCGACAGGGCCCGACAGGGCCCGACAGGGCCCAGTTTAGCCCAGTAGAGCCCGACAGAGCCCGACAGAGCCCGACAGAGCCCGACAGAGCCCAGAAGAGCCCGACAGAGCCCGACAGGGCCCGACAGAGCCCGACAGAGCCCGACAGGGCCCGACAGGGCCCGACAGGGCCCAGTTTAGCCCAGTAGAGCCCGACAGAGCCCGACAGAGCCCGACAGAGCCCGACAGGGCCCGACAGGGCCCGACAGAGCCCGACAGAGCCCAGTAGAGCCCAGTAGAGCCTGACAGAGCCCGACAGGGCCCGACAGAGCCCGACAGAGCCCGACAGAGCCCGACAGGGCCCGACAGGGCCCGACAGAGCCCAGTAGAGCCCAGTAGAGCCCGACAGAGCCCGACAGGGCCCGACAGAGCCCGACAGAGCCCGACAGAGCCCGACAGGGCCCGACAGGGAACAGTAGAGCCCAGTAGAGCCTAGTAGAGCCCGACAGAGCCAGACAGAGCCCGACAGAGCGCGACAGAGCCCGACAGAGCCCGACAGAGCCCGACAGGGCCCGACAGGGCCCGACAGGGAACAGTAGAGCCCAGTAGAGCCCGACAGAGCCCGACAGAGCCCGACAGAGCCCGAAAGGGCCCGACAGGGCCCGACAGAGCCCAGTAGAGCCCAGTAGAGCCCGACAGAGCCCGACAGAACCCGTCAGAGCCCGACAGAGCCCAGTAGAGCCCGACAGAGCCCGACAGAGCCCGACAGAGCCCGACAGAGCCCGACAGGGCCCAGTAGAGCCCGATAGAGCCCGACAGAGCCCGACAGAGCCCGACAGAGCCCGACAGGGCCCAGTAGAGCCCGACAGAGCCCGACAGAGCCCGACAGAGCCCGACAAAGCCCAGTAGAGCCCAGTAGAGCCCGACAGAGCCCTACAGAGCCCGACAGAGCCCGACAGGGCCCGACAGAGCCCGACAGAGCCCGACAGAGCCCGACAAGGCCCGACAGAGCCCAACAGAGCCCGACAGGGCCCGACAGAGCCCCACAGGGCCCAGTAGAGCCCGACAGAGCCCGACAGAGCCCAACAGAGCCCGACAGGGCCCGACAGAGCCCGACAGAGCCCGACAGGGACCGACAGGGCCCGACAGAGCCCGACAGAGCCCAGTAGAGCCCGACAGAGCCCGACAGAGCCCGACAGAGCCCGACAGAGCCCGACAGGGCCCAGTAGAGCCCAGTAGAGCCCGACAGAGCCCAGTAGAGCCCGACAGAGCCCGACAGAGCCCGACAGAGCCCGACAGGGCCCGACAGAGCCCGACAGGGCCCGAAAGAGCCCGACAGGGCCCAGTAGAGCCCGACAGAGCCCGACAGAGCCCAGTAGAGCCCGACAGAGCCCGACAGAGCCCGACAGAGCCCGACAGAGCCCGACAGGGCCCAGTAGAGCCCAGTAGAGCCCGACAGAGCCCAGTAGAGCCCGACAGAGCCCGACAGAGCCCGACAGAGCCCGACAGGGCCCGACAGAGCCCGACAGGGCCCGACAGAGCCCGAAAGAGCCCGACAGGGCCTAGTAGAGCCCGACAGAGACCGACAGATCCCAGTAGAGCCCGACAGAGGCCGACAGAGCCCGACAGAGCCCGACAGGGCCCGACAGAGCCCGACAGAGCCCGACAGGGCCCGACAGGGCCCAACAGAGCCCGACAGAGCCCGACAGGGCCCGACAGGGCCCGACAGAGCCCGACAGGGCCCGACAGAGCCCGACAGAACCCGACAGGGCCCAGTAGAGCCCGACAGAGCCCGACAGAGCTCGACAGAGCCCAGTAGAGCCCAGTAGAGCCCGATAGAGCCCGACAGGGCCCGACAGAGCCCGACAGAGCCCGACAGGGCCCGACAGGGCCCAGTAGAGCCCGACAGAGCCCGACAGGGCCCGACAGGGCCCGACAGGGCCCAGTAGAGCCCGATAGAGCCCGACAGAGCCCGACAGAGCCCGACAGAGCCCGACAGGGCCCGACAGGGCCCGACAGAGCCCAGTAGAGCCCGACAGAGCCCGACAGAGCCCGACAGGGCCCGACAGGGCCCGACAGGGCCCGACAGAGCCCAGTAGAGCCCGACAGAGCCCGACAGAGCCCGACAGGGCCCGACAGGGCCCGACAGAGCCCGACAGAGCCCGACAGGGCCCGACAGAGCCCAGTAGAGCCCGACAGAGCCCGACAGAGCCCGACAGGGCCCGACAGGGCCCGACAGAGCCCGACAGAGCCCGACAGGGACCTGTAGAGCCCGACAGAACCCGACAGAGCCCGACAGAGCCCGACAGAGCCCGACAGAGCCCGACAGGGCCCGACAGGGCCTGACAGAGCCCGACAGAGCCCGACAGGGACCTGTAGAGCCCGACAGAACCCGACAGAGCCCGACAGAGCCCGACAGGGCCCGACAGAGCCCGACAGAGCCCAGTAGAGCCCGACAGAGCCCGACAGAGCCCGACAGAGCCCGACAGAACCCGACAGAGCCCAGTAGAGCCCGACAGAGCCCGACAGAGCCCGACAGAGCCCGACAGGGCCAGACAGGGCCCGACAGGGCCCAGTAGAGCCCAGTAGAGCCCGACAGAGCCCGACAGGGCCCGACAGAGCCCGACAGAGCCCGACAGAGCCCGACAGGGCCCGACAGGGCCCGACAGAGCCCGACAGGGCCCGACAGAGCCCAGTAGAGCCCAGTAGAGCCCGACAGAGCCCGACAGAGCCCAGTAGAGCCCAGTAGAGCTCAGTAGAGCCCGACAGAGCCCGACAGAGCCCGACAGAGCCCGACAGGGCCCGACAGGGCCCGACAGAGCCCAGTTTAGCCCAGTAGAGCCCGACAGAGCCCGACAGAGCCCGACAGGGCCCGACAGGGCCCGACAGAGCCCGACAGAGCCCGACAGGGCCCAGTAGAGCCCGACAGAGCCCGACAGAGCCCGACAGGGCCCAGTAGAACCCGACAGAGCCCGACAGAGCCCAGTAGAGCCCGACAGAGCCCGACAGGGCCCGACAGGGCCTGACAGAGCCCGACAGAACCCGACAGAGCCCGACAGAGCCCAGTAGAGCCCGACAGAGCCCGACAGGGCCCGACAGGGAACAGTAGAGCCCAGTAGAGCCTAGTAGATCCCGACAGAGCCAGACAGAGCCCGACAGAGCCCAGTAGAGCCCGACAGAGCCCAGTATAGCCCAGCAGAGCCCGACAGAGCCCGACAGAGCCCGACAGGGCCCGACAGAGCCCGACAGAGCCCGACAGGGCCCGACAGGGCCCGACAGGGAACAGTAGAGCCCAGTAGAGCCCGACAGAGCCCGACAGAGCCCGACAGAGCCCCACAGGGCCCGACAGGGCCCGACAGGGAACAGTAGAGCCCAGTAGAGCCCGACAGAGCCCGACAGAGCCCGAAAGAGCCCGACACGGCCCGACAGAGCCCGACAGAGCCCGACAGGGCCCGACAGAGCGCGACAGAGCCCGAAGGGGCCCGACAGGGCCCGACAGAGCCCAGTTTAGCCCAGTAGGGCCCGACAGAGCCCAGTTTATCCCAGTAGAGCCCGACAGAGCCCGACAGAGCCCGACAGAGCCCAGAAGAGCCCGACAGAGCCCGACAGAGCCCAACAGGGCCCGACAGGGCCTGACAGGGCCCGACAGAGCCCGACAGGGCCCGACAGAGCCCGACAGAGCCCGAAAGAGCCCGACAGGGCCCAGTAGAGCCCGACAGAGCCCAACAGAGCCCGACAGAGCCCGACAGAGCCCGACAGGGCCCGACAGAGCCCGACAGAGCCCGACAGAGCCCGACAGAGCCCGACAGAGCCCAGTAGAGCCCGACAGAGGCCGACAGAGCCCGACAGAGCCCGACAGGGCCCGACAGAGCCCGACAGAGCCCGACAGGGCCCGACAGGGCCCGACAGAGCCCGACAGAGCCCGACAGGGCCCGACAGGGCCCGACAGAGCCCGACAGAGCCCGACAGGGCCCGACAGGGCCCGACAGAGCCCGACAGAGCCCGACAGGGACCTGTAGAGCCCGACAGAACCCGACAGAGCCCGACAGAGCCCGACAGAGCCCGACAGAGCCCGACAGGGCCCGACAGGGCCCGACAGAGCCCGACAGAGCCCGACAGGGACCTGTAGAGCCCGACAGAACCCGACAGAGCCCGACAGAGCCCGACAGGGCCCGACAGAGCCCGACAGAGCCCAGTAGAGCCCGACAGAGCCCGACAGAGCCCGACAGAGCCCGACAGAACCCGACAGAGCCCAGTAGAGCCCGACAGAGCCCGACAGAGCCCGACAGAGCCCGACAGGGCCCGACAGGGCCCGACAGGGCCCGACAGAGCCCAGTAGAGCCCAGTAGAGCCCGACAGAGCCCGACAGGGCCCGACAGAGCCCGACAGAGCCCGACAGAGCCCGACAGGGCCCGACAGGGCCCGACAGAGCCCGACAGGGCCCGACAGAGCCCAGTAGAGCCCAGTAGAGCCCGACAGAGCCCGACAGAGCCCAGTAGAGCCCAGTAGAGCTCAGTAGAGCCCGACAGAGCCCGACAGAGCCCGACAGAGCCCGACAGGGCCCGACAGGGCCCGACAGAGCCCAGTTTAGCCCAGTAGAGCCCGACAGAGCCCGACAGAGCCCGACAGGGCCCGACAGGGCCCGACAGAGCCCGACAGAGCCCGACAGGGCCCAGTAGAGCCCGACAGAGCCCGACAGAGCCCGACAGGGCCCAGTAGAACCCGACAGAGCCCGACAGAGCCCAGTAGAGCCCGACAGAGCCCGACAGGGCCCGACAGGGCCTGACAGAGCCCGACAGAACCCGACAGAGCCCGACAGAGCCCAGTAGAGCCCGACAGAGCCCGACAGGGCCCGACAGGGAACAGTAGAGCCCAGTAGAGCCTAGTAGATCCCGACAGAGCCAGACAGAGCCCGACAGAGCCCAGTAGAGCCCGACAGAGCCCAGTATAGCCCAGCAGAGCCCGACAGAGCCCGACAGAGCCCGACAGAGCCCGACAGGGCCCGACAGGGCCCGACAGGGAACAGTAGAGCCCAGTAGAGCCCGACAGAGCCCGACAGAGCCCGACAGAGCCCCACAGGGCCCGACAGGGCCCGACAGGGAACAGTAGAGCCCAGTAGAGCCCGACAGAGCCCGACAGAGCCCGACAGAGCCCGACAGGGCCCGACAGAGCCCGACAGAGCCCGACAGAGCCCGACAGGGCCCGACAGAGCGCGACAGAGCCCGAAGGGGCCCGACAGGGCCCGACAGAGCCCAGTTTAGCCCAGTAGGGCCCGATAGAGCCCAGTTTATCCCAGTAGAGCCCGACAGAGCCCGACAGAGCCCGACAGAGCCCAGAAGAGCCCGACAGAGCCCGACAGAGCCCAACAGGGCCCGACAGGGCCTGACAGGGCCCGACAGAGCCCGACAGGGCCCGACAGAGCCCGACAGAGCCCGAAAGAGCCCGATAGGGCCCAGTAGAGCCCGACAGAGCCCAACAGAGCCCGACAGAGCCCGACAGAGCCCGACAGGGCCCGACAGAGCCCGACAGAGCCCGACAGAGCCCGACAGAGCCCAGTAGAGCCCAGTAGAGCCCGACAGAGGCCGACAGAGCCCGACAGAGCCCGACAGGGCCCGACAGAGCCCGACAGAGCCCGACAGGGCCCGACAGGGCCCGACAGAGCCCGACAGAGCCCGACAGGGCCCGACAGAGCCCGACAGAACCCGACAGGGCCCAGTAGAGCCCGACAGAGCCCGACAGAGCTCGACAGAGCCCAGTAGAGCCCAGTAGAGCCCGATAGAGCCCGACAGGGCCCGACAGAGCCCGACAGGGCCCGACAGGGCACGACAGGGCCCAGTAGAGCCCGACAGAGCCCGACAGGGCCCGACAGGGCCCGACAGGGCCCAGTAGAGCCCGATAGAGCCCGACAGAGCCCGACAGAGCCCGACAGAGCCCGACAGAGCCCGACAGGGCCCGACAGGGCCCAGTAGAGCCCGACAGAGCCCGACAGAGCCCGACAGAGCCCGACAGGGCCCGACAGGGCCCGACAGGGCCCGACAGAGCCCAGTAGAGCCCGACAGAGCCCGACAGAGCCCGACAGAGCCCGACAGGGCCCGACAGGGCCCGACAGAGCCCGACAGAGTCCGACAGGGCCCGACAGAGCCCAGTAGAGCCCGACAGAGCCCGACAGAGCCCGACAGAGCCCGACAGGGCCCGACAGGGCCCGACAGAGCCCGACAGGGCCCGACAGGGCCTGACAGAGCCCGACAGAACCCGACAGAGCCCGACAGAGCCCAGTAGAGCCCGACAGAGCCCGACAGGGCCCGACAGGGAACAGTAGAGCCCAGTAGAGCCTAGTAGATCCCGACAGAGCCAGACAGAGCCCGACAGAGCCCAGTAGAGCCCGACAGATCCCAGTATAGCCCAGCAGAGCCCGACAGAGCCCGACAGAGCCCGACAGGGCCCGACAGAGCCCGACAGAGCCCGACAGGGCCCGACAGGGCCCGACAGGGAACAGTAGAGCCCAGTAGAGCCCGACAGAGCCCGACAGAGCCCGACAGAGCCCCACAGGGCCCGACAGGGCCCGACAGGGAACAGTAGAGCCCAGTAGAGCCCGACAGAGCCCGACAGAGCCCGACAGAGCCCGACAGGGCCCGACAGAGCCCGACAGAGCCCGACAGGGCCCGACAGAGCGCGACAGAGCCCGAAGGGGCCCGACAGGGCCCGACAGAGCCCAGTTTAGCCCAGTAGGGCCCGACAGAGCCCAGTTTATCCCAGTAGAGCCCGACAGAGCCCGACAGAGCCCGACAGAGCCCAGAAGAGCCCGACAGAGCCCGACAGAGCCCAACAGGGCCCGACAGGGCCTGACAGGGCCCGACAGAGCCCAGTTTAGCCCAGTAGAGCCCGACAGAGCCCGACAGAGCCCGACAGAGCCCGACAGGGCCCGACAGGGCCCATTAGAGCCCGACAGAGCCCGACAGAGCCCGACAGAGCCCGACAGGGCCCGACAGGGCCCGACAGGGCCCAGTAGAGCCCGACAGAGCCCGACAGAGTCCGACAGGGCCCGACAGAACCCGACAGAGCCTGACAGAGCCCAGTAGAACCCGACAGAGCCCGACAGGGCCCGACAGGGCCCGACAGAGCCCAGTAGAGCCCGACAGAGCCCGACAGGGCCCGACAGAGCCCGACAGGGCCCGACAGGGCCCGACAGAGCCCGACAGAGCCCGACAGAGCCCAGTAGCGCCCGACAGAGCCCGACAGAGCCCGACAGAGCCCGACAGAGCCCGACAGAACCCGCCAGAGCCCAGTAGAGCCCGACAGAGCCCGACAGAGCCCGACAGGGCCCGACAGGGCCCAGTAGAGCCCGACAGAGCCCGACAGAGCCCGACAGAGCCCGACAGAGCCCAGTAGAGCCCGATAGAGCCCGACAGAGCCCGACAGAGCCCGACAGGGCCCGACAGGGCCCGACAGGGCCCGACAGAGCCCAGTAGAGCCCGACAGAGCCCGACAGAGCCCGACAGAGCCCGACAGGGCCCGACAGGGCCCGACAGGGCCCGACAGAGCCCAGTAGAGCCCTGTAGAGCCCGACAGAGCCCGACAGAGCCCGACAGGGCCCGACAGAGCCCGACAGAGCCCGACAGAGCCCGACAGGGCCCGACAGGGCCCGACAGAGCCCAGTAGAGCCCAGTAGAGCCCGACAGAGCCCGACAGAGCCCGACAGAGCCCAGTAGAGCCCAGTAGAGCCCGACAGAGCCCGACAGGGCCCGACAGGGAACAGTAGAGCCCAGTAGAGCCTAGTAGATCCCGACAGAGCCAGACAGAGCCCGACAGAGCCCAGTAGAGCCCGACAGAGCCCAGTATAGCCCAGCAGAGCCCGACAGAGCCCGACAGAGCCCGACAGGGCCCGACAGAGCCCGACAGAGCCCGACAGGGCCCGACAGGGCCCGACAGGGAACAGTAGAGCCCAGTAGAGCCCGACAGAGCCCGACAGAGCCCGACAGAGCCCCACAGGGCCCGACAGGGCCCGACAGGGAACAGTAGAGCCCAGTAGAGCCCGACAGAGCCCGACAGAGCCCGACAGAGCCCGACAGGGCCCGACAGAGCCCGACAGAGCCCGACAGGGCCCGACAGAGCGCGACAGAGCCCGAAGGGGCCCGACAGGGCCCGACAGAGCCCAGTTTAGCCCAGTAGGGCCCGACAGAGCCCAGTTTATCCCAGTAGAGCCCGACAGAGCCCGACAGAGCCCGACAGAGCCCAGAAGAGCCCGACAGAGCCCGACAGAGCCCAACAGGGCCCGACAGGGCCTGACAGGGCCCGACAGAGCCCAGTTTAGCCCAGTAGAGCCCGACAGAGCCCGACAGAGCCCGACAGAGCCCGACAGAGCCCGACAGGGCCCGACAGGGCCCATTAGAGCCCGACAGAGCCCGACAGAGCCCGACAGAGCCCGACAGGGCCCGACAGGGCCCGACAGGGCCCAGTAGAGCCCGACAGAGCCCGACAGAGTCCGACAGGGCCCGACAGAACCCGACAGAGCCTGACAGAGCCCAGTAGAACCCGACAGAGCCCGACAGGGCCCGACAGGGCCCGACAGAGCCCAGTAGAGCCCGACAGAGCCCGACAGGGCCCGACAGAGCCCGACAGGGCCCGACAGGGCCCGACAGAGCCCGACAGAGCCCGACAGAGCCCAGTAGCGCCCGACAGAGCCCGACAGAGCCCGACAGAGCCCGACAGAGCCCGACAGAACCCGCCAGAGCCCAGTAGAGCCCGACAGAGCCCGACAGAGCCCGACAGGGCCCGACAGGGCCCAGTAGAGCCCGACAGAGCCCGACAGAGCCCGACAGAGCCCGACAGAGCCCAGTAGAGCCCGATAGAGCCCGACAGAGCCCGACAGAGCCCGACAGGGCCCGACAGGGCCCGACAGGGCCCGACAGAGCCCAGTAGAGCCCGACAGAGCCCGACAGAGCCCGACAGAGCCCGACAGGGCCCGACAGAGCCCGACAGAGCCCGACAGAGCCCGACAGGGCCCGACAGGGCCCGACAGAGCCCAGTAGAGCCCAGTAGAGCCCGACAGAGCCCGACAGAGCCCGACAGAGCCCAGTAGAGCCCAGTAGAGCCCGACAGAGCCTACACAGAGCCCGACAGAGCCCGACAGGGCCCGACAGGGCCCGACAGAGCCCAGTTTAGCCCAGTAGAGCCCGACAGAGCTCGACAGAGCCCGACAGAGCCCGACAGAGCCCAGTAGAGCCCGAGAGAGCCCGACAGGGCCCGACAGAGCCCGACAGAGCCCGACAGGGCCCGACAGGGCCCGACAGGGCCCGACAGAGCCCAGTTTAGCCCAGTAGAGCCCGACAGAGCCCGACAGAGCCCGACAGAGCCCGACAGGGCCCGACAGGGCCCGACAGAGCCCGACAGAGCCCAGTAGAGCCCAGTAGAGCCCGACAGAGCCCGACAGGGCCCGACAGAGCCCGACAGAGCCCGACAGAGCCCGACAGGGCCCGAGAGAGCCCGACAGAGCCCAGTAGAGCCCAGTAGAGCCCGACAGAGCCCGACAGGGCCCGACAGAGCCCGACAGAGGCCGACAGAGCCCGACAGAGCCCGACAGGGCCCGACAGGGAACAGTAGAGCCCAGTAGATCCTAGTAGAGCCCGACAGAGCCAGACAGAGCCCGACAGAGCCCGACAGAGCCCGACAGAGCCCAGTATAGCCCAGTAGAGCCCGACAGAGCCCGACAGAGCCCGACAGGCCCGAGAGAGCCCGACAGATCCCGACAGGGCCCGACAGAGCCCGACAGGGCCCGACAGGGCCCGACAGGGCCCGACAGGGAACAGTAGAGCCCAGTAGAGCCCGACAGAGCCCGACAGATCCCGACAGAGCCCGACAGGGCCCGACAGGGCCCGACAGGGAACAGTAGAGCCCAGTAGAGCCCGACAGAGCCCGACAGAGCCCGACAGAGCCCGACAGGGCCCGACAGGGCCCGACAGAGCCCAGTAGAGCCCAGTAGAGCCCGACAGAGCCCGACAGAGCCCGACAGGGCCCGACAGGGAACAGTAGAGCCCAGTAGAGCCCGACAGAGCCCGACAGAGCCCGACAGAGCCCGACAGGGCCCGACAGGGCCCGACAGAGCCCGACAGAGCCCAGTAGAGCCCAGTAGAGCCCGACAGAGCCCGACAGAGCCCGACAGGGCCCGACAGAGCCCGACAGAGCCCGACAGTGCCCGACAGAGCCCAGTAGAGCCCGACAGAGCCCGACAGAGCCCGACAGAGCCCAGTAGAGCCCGACAGAGCCCGACAGAGCCCGACAGAGCCCGACAGGGCCCGACAGAGCCCGACAGAGCCCAGTAGAGCCCAGTAGAGCCCGACAGAGCCCGACAGAGCCCGACAGGGCCCGACAGAGCCCGACAGAGCCCGACAGAGCCCGACAGAGCCCAGTAGAGCCCGACAGAGCCCGACAGAGCCCGACAGAGCCCGACAGAGCCCAGTAGAGCCCAGTAGAGCCCGACAGAGCCCGACAGAGCACGACAGAGCCCGACAGGGCCCGACAGGGCCTGACAGTGCCCGATAGAGCCCAGTTTAGCCCACTAGAGCCCGACAGAGAACGACAGAGCCCGACAGAGCCCGACAGAGCCCGACAGAGCCCAGTAGAGCCCGACAGAGCCCGACAGGGCCCGACAGAGCCCGACAGGGCCCGACAGGGCCCGACAGAGCCCGACAGAGCCCGACAGAGCCCAGTAGCGCCCGACAGAGCCCGACAGAGCCCGACAGAGCCCGACAGAACCCGACAGAGCCCAGTAGAGCCCGACAGAGCCCGACAGAGCCCGACAGAGCCCGACAGGGCCCGACAGGGCCCAGTAGAGCCCGACAGAGCGCGACAGAGCCCGACAGAGCCCGACAGAGCCCAGTAGAGCCCGATAGAGCCCGACAGAGCCCGACAGAGCCCGACAGGGCCCGACAGGGCCCGACAGGGCCCGACAGAGCCCAGTAGAGCCCGACAGAGCCCGACAGAGCCCGACAGAGCCCGACAGGGCCCGACAGGGCCCGACAGGGCCCGACAGAGCCCAGTAGAGCCCTGTAGAGCCCGACAGAGCCCGACAGAGCCCGACAGGGCCCGACAGAGCCCGACAGAGCCCGACAGAGCCCGACAGGGCCCGACAGGGCCCGACAGAGCCCAGTAGAGCCCAGTAGAGCCCGACAGAGCCCGACAGAGCCCGACAGAGCCCAGTAGAGCCCAGTAGAGCCCGACAGAGCCTACACAGAGCCCGACAGAGCCCGACAGGGCCCGACAGGGCCCGACAGAGCCCAGTTTAGCCCAGTAGAGCCCGACAGAGCCCGACAGAGCCCGACAGAGCCCGACAGAGCCCAGTAGAGCCCGAGAGAGCCCGACAGGGCCCGACAGAGCCCGACAGAGCCCGACAGGGCCCGACAGGGCCCGACAGGGCCCGACAGAGCCCAGTTTAGCCCAGTAGAGCCCGACAGAGCCCGACAGAGCCCGACAGGGCCCGACAGGGCCCGACAGAGCCCAGTAGAGCCCAGTAGAGCCCGACAGAGCCCGACAGGGCCCGACAGAGCCTGACAGAGCCCGACAGAGCCCGACAGGGCCCGACAGGGCCCGAGAGAGCCCGACAGAGCCCAGTAGAGCCCAGCAGAGCCCGACAGAGCCCGACAGGGCCCGACAGAGCCCGACAGAGGCCGACAGAGCCCGACAGAGCCCGACAGGGCCCGACAGGGAACAGTAGAGCCCAGTAGATCCTAGTAGAGCCCGACAGAGCCAGACAGAGCCCGACAGAGCCCGACAGAGCCCGACAGAGCCCAGTATAGCCCAGTAGAGCCCGACAAAGCCCGACAGAGCCCGACAGGCCCGAGAGAGCCCGACAGATACCGACAGGGCCCGACAGGGCCCGACAGGGAACAGTAGAGCCCAGTAGAGCCCGACAGAGCCCGACAGATCCCGACAGAGCCCGACAGAGCCCGACAGGGCCCGACAGGGCCCGACAGGGCCCGACAGGGAACAGTAGAGCCCAGTAGAGCCCGACAGAGCCCGACAGAGCCCGACAGAGCCCGACAGGGCCCGACAGGGCCCGACAGAGCCCAGTAGAGCCCAGTAGAGCCCGACAGAGCCCGACAGAGCCCGACAGGACCCGACAGAGCCCGACAGAGCCCGACAGGGCCCGACAGGGAACAGTAGAGCCCAGTAGAGCCCGACAGAGCCCGACAGAGCCCGACAGAGCCCAACAGGGCCCGACAGAGCCCGACAGAGCCCGACAGGGCCCGACAGAGCCCGACAGAGCCCAGTAGAGCCCAGTAGAGCCCGACAGAGCCCGACAGAGCCCGACAGGGCCCGACAGAGCCCGACAGAGCCCAGTAGAGCCCGACAGAGCCCGACAGAGCCCGACAGAGCCCGACAGAGCCCAGTAGAGCCCAGTAGAGCCCGACAGAGCCCGACAGAGCACGACAGAGCCCGACAGGGCCCGACAGGGCCCGACAGGGCCCGACAGAGCCCAGTTTAGCCCAGTAGAGCCCGACAGAGAACGACAGAGCCCGACAGAGCCTGACAGAGCCCAGTAGAGCCCGACAGAGCCCGACAGAGCCCGACAGAGCCCGACAGCGCCCAGTAGAGCCCAGTAGAGCCCGACAGAGCCCGACAGAGCCCGACAGAGCCCTACAGGGCCCGACAGGGCCTGACAGGGCCCGACAGAGCCCAGTTTAGCCCAGTAGAGCCCGACAGAGAACGACAGAGCCCGACAGAGCCCGACAGAGCCCGACAGAGCCCAGTAGAGCCCGACAGAGCCCGACAGAGCCCGACGGGGCCCGACACGGCCCGACAGAGCCCAGTTTAGTCCAGTAGAGCCCGACAGAGCCCGACAGAGCCCGACAGAGCCTGACAGAGCCCAGTAGAGCCCGACAGAGCCCGACAGAGCCCGACAGGGCCCGACAGGGCCCGACAGGGCCCGACAGGGCCCAGTTTAGCCCAGTAGAGCCCGACAGAGCCCGACAGAGCCCGACAGAGCCCGACAGAGCCCGACAGGGCCCAGTAGAGCCCGACAGAGCCCGAAAGAGCCCGACAAAGCGCAGTAGAGCCCGACAGAGCCCGACAGGGCCCGACAGGGCCCGACAGGGCCCGACAGAGCCCGACAGAGCCCGACAGGGCCCGACAGGGCCCGACAGAGCCTGACAGAGCCCGACAGAACCTGACAGAGCCCGACAGAGCCCGACAGGGCCCGACAGAGCCCGACAGAGCCCAGTATAGCCCGACAGAGCCCGACAGAGCCCGACAGAGCCCGACAGAACCCGACAGAGCCCAGAAGAGCCCGACAGAGCCCGACAGAGCCCGACAGAGCCCGACAGGGCCCGACAGGGCCCGACAGGGCCCAGTAGAGCCCGACGGAGCCCGACAGAGCCCGACAGAGCCCGACAGAGCCCGACAGAGCCCAGTAGAGCCCGACAGAGCCCGACAGAGCCCGACAGAGCCCGACAGGGCCCGACAGGGCCCGACAGAGCCCGACAGGGCCCGACAGAGCCCGACAGAGCCCGACAGAGCCCGACAGGGCCCCACAGAGCCCGACAGAGCCCGACAGAGCCCGACAGAGCCCAGTAGAGCCCGACAGAGCCCGACAGAGCCCGACAGAGCCCGGCAGAGCCCAGTAGAGCCCGACAGAGCCCGACAGAGCCCGACAGGGCCCAGTAGAGACCGACAGAGCCCGACAGAGCCCAGTAGAGCCCAGTAGAGCCCGACAGAGCCCGACAGAGCCCGACAGAGCCCGACAGAACCCGACAGAGCCCAGTAGAGCCCGACAGAGCCCGACAGAGCCCGACAGGGCCCGACAGGGCCCGAAGAGCCCAGTAGAGCCCGACAGAGCCCAGTAGAGCCCAGTAGAGCCCGACAGAGGCCGACAGAGCCCGACAGAGCCCGACAGAACCCGACAGAGCCCGACAGAGCCCAGTAGAGCCCGACAGAACCCGACAGAGCCCGACAGGGCCCGAGAGGGCCCGACAGAGCCCAGTAGAGCCCGACAGAGCCCGACAGAGCCCGAGAGAGCCCGACAGGGCCCGACAGGGCCCGACAGAGCCCGACAGAGCCCGACAGAGCCCGACAGGGCCCAGTAGAGCCCGACAGAACCCGACAGAGCCCGACAGAGACCGACAGGGCCCGACAGAGCCCGACAGAGCCCAGTATAGCCCGACAGAGCCCGACAGAGCCCGACAGAGCCCGACAGAACCCGACAGAGCCCAGTAGAGCCCGACAGAGCCCGACAGAGCCCGACAGAGCCCGACAGGGCCCGACAGGGCCCGACAGGGCCCAGTAGAGCCCGACAGACCCCGACAGAGCCCGACAGGGCCCGACAGGGCCCGACAGAGCCCAGTAGAGCCCGACAGATCCCGACAGAGCCCGACAGAGCCCGACAGGGCCCGACAGGGCCCGACAGAGCCCGACAGAGCCCGACAGGGCCCGACAGGGCCCAGTAGAGCCCGACAGATCCCGACAGAGCCCGACAGAGCCCGACAGGGCCCGACAGGGCCCGACAGGGCCCGACAGAGCCCGACAGAGCCCAGTAGAGCCCAGTAGAGCCCGACAGAGCCCGACAGAGCCCGACAGGGCCCGACAGAGCCCGACAGAGCCCAGTAGAGCCCGACAGAGCCCGACAGGGCCCGACAGGGCCCGACAGGGCCCGACAGGGCCCGACAGAGCCCAGTTTAGCCCAGTAGAGCCCGACAGAGCCCGACAGAGCCCGACAGGGCCCAGTAGAGCCCGACAGAGCCCGACAGAGCCCGACAGAGCCCGACAGAGCGCAGTAGAGCCCGACAGAGCCCGACAGAGCCCGACAGGGCCCGACAGGGCCCGACAGGGCCCGACAGAGCCCGACAGGGCCCGACAGGGCCCGACAGGGCCCAGTAGAGCCCGCCAGAGCCCGCCAGAGCCCGACAGAGCCCGACAGGGCCCGACAGGGCCCGACAGGGCCCGACAGAGCCCGACAGGGCCCGACAGAGCCCGACAGAGCCCGACAGGGCCCGTCACGGCCCGACAGGGCCCAGTAGAGCCCGACAGAGCCCGACAGAGCCCGACAGGGCCCGACAGGGCCCGACAGAGCCCGACAGAGCCCGACAGGGCCCGACAGGGCCCGACAGAGCCCAGTAGAGCCCGACAGAGCCCGACAGAGCTCGACAGAGCCCGACAGGGCCCGACAGGGCCCAGTAGATCCCGACAGAGCCCGACAGAGCCCGACAGGGCCCGACAGGGCCCGACAGGGCCCAGTAGAGCCCGACAGAGCCCGACAGAGCCCGACAGAACCCGTCAGAGCCCGACAGAGCCCGACAGAGCCCGACAGAACCCGACAGGGCCCGACAGGGCCCAGTAGAGCCCGACAGAGCCCGACAGAGCCCAGCAGAGCCCAGTAGAGCCGGACAGAGCCCGACAGAGCCCGACAGAACCCGACAGAGCCCGACAGAGCCCGACAGAGCCCAGTAGAGCCCGACAGAGCCCGACAGAGCCCGACAGAGCCCGACAGGGCCCAGTAGAGACCGACAGAGCCCGACAGAGCCCAGTAGAGCCCAGTAGAGCCCGACAGAGGCCGACAGAGCCCGACAGAGCCCGACAGAACCCGACAGAGCCCGACAGAGCCCAGTAGAGCCCGACAGAACCCGACAGAGCCCGACAGGGCCCGAGAGGGCCCGACAGAGCCCGACAGGGCCCAGTAGAGCCCGACAGAACCCGACAGAGCCCGACAGAGACCGACAGGGCCCGACAGAGCCCGACAGAGCCCAGTATAGCCCGACAGAGCCCGACAGAGCCCGACAGAGCCCGACAGAACCCGACAGAGCCCAGTAGAGCCCGACAGAGCCCGACAGAGCCCGACAGAGCCCGACAGGGCCCGACAGGGCCCGACAGGGCCCAGTAGAGCCCGACAGACCCCGACAGAGCCCGACAGGGCCCGACAGGGCCCGACAGAGCCCAATAGAGCCCGACAGAGCCCGACAGAGCCCGACAGGGCCCGACAGGGCCCGACAGAGCCCGACAGAGCCCGACAGAGCCCGACAGGGCCCAGTAGAGCCCGACAGAACCCGACAGAGCCCGACAGAGACCGACAGGGCCCGACAGAGCCCGACAGAGCCCAGTATAGCCCGATAGAGCCCGACAGAGCCCGACAGAGCCCGACAGAACCCGACAGAGCCCAGTAGAGCCCGACAGAGCCCGACAGAGCCCGACAGAGCCCGACAGGGCCCGACAGGGCCCGACAGGGCCCAGTAGAGCCCGACAGACCCCGACAGAGCCCGACAGGGCCCGACAGGGCCCGACAGAGCCCAGTAGAGCCCGACAGAGCCCGACAGAGCCCGACAGGGCCCGACAGGGCCCGACAGAGCCCGACAGAGCCCGACAGAGCCCGACAGGGCCCAGTAGAGCCCGACAGAACCCGACAGAGCCCGACAGAGCCCGACAGGGCCCGACAGGGCCCGACAGAGCCCAGTAGAGCCCGACAGATCCCGACAGAGCCCGACAGAGCCCGACAGGGCCCGACAGGGCCCGACAGAGCCCGACAGAGCCCGACAGGGCCCGACAGGGCCCAGTAGAGCCCGACAGATCCCGACAGAGCCCGACAGAGCCCGACAGGGCCCGACAGGGCCCGACAGGGCCCGACAGAGCCCGACAGAGCCCAGTAGAGCCCAGTAGAGCCCGACAGAGCCCGACAGAGCCCGACAGGGCCCGACAGAGCCCGACAGAGCCCAGTAGAGCCCGACAGAGCCCGACAGGGCCCGACAGGGCCCGACAGGGCCCGACAGGGCCCGACAGAGCCCAGTTTAGCCCAGTAGAGCCCGACAGAGCCCGACAGAGCCCGACAGGGCCCAGTAGAGCCCGACAGAGCCCGACAGAGCCCGACAGAGCCCGACAGAGCGCAGTAGAGCCCGACAGAGCCCGACAGAGCCCGACAGGGCCCGACAGGGCCCGACAGGGCCCGACAGAGCCCGACAGGGCCCGACAGGGCCCGACAGGGCCCAGTAGAGCCCGCCAGAGCCCGCCAGAGCCCGACAGAGCCCGACAGGGCCCGACAGGGCCCGACAGGGCCCGACAGAGCCCGACAGGGCCCGACAGAGCCCGACAGAGCCCGACAGGGCCCGTCACGGCCCGACAGGGCCCAGTAGAGCCCGACAGAGCCCGACAGAGCCCGACAGGGCCCGACAGGGCCCGACAGAGCCCGACAGAGCCCGACAGGGCCCGACAGGGCCCGACAGAGCCCAGTAGAGCCCGACAGAGCCCGACAGAGCTCGACAGAGCCCGACAGGGCCCGACAGGGCCCAGTAGATCCCGACAGAGCCCGACAGAGCCCGACAGGGCCCGACAGGGCCCGACAGGGCCCAGTAGAGCCCGACAGAGCCCGACAGAGCCCGACAGAACCCGTCAGAGCCCGACAGAGCCCGACAGAGCCCGACAGAACCCGACAGGGCCCGACAGGGCCCAGTAGAGCCCGACAGAGCCCGACAGAGCCCAGCAGAGCCCAGTAGAGCCGGACAGAGCCCGACAGAGCCCGACAGAACCCGACAGAGCCCGACAGAGCCCGACAGAGCCCAGTAGAGCCCGACAGAGCCCGACAGAGCCCGACAGAGCCCGACAGGGCCCAGTAGAGACCGACAGAGCCCGACAGAGCCCAGTAGAGCCCAGTAGAGCCCGACAGAGGCCGACAGAGCCCGACAGAGCCCGACAGAACCCGACAGAGCCCGACAGAGCCCAGTAGAGCCCGACAGAACCCGACAGAGCCCGACAGGGCCCGAGAGGGCCCGACAGAGCCCGACAGGGCCCAGTAGAGCCCGACAGAACCCGACAGAGCCCGACAGAGACCGACAGGGCCCGACAGAGCCCGACAGAGCCCAGTATAGCCCGACAGAGCCCGACAGAG
Organism: Caloenas nicobarica; assembly: GCF_036013445.1. NCBI lineage: Eukaryota > Metazoa > Chordata > Aves > Columbiformes > Columbidae > Caloenas > Caloenas nicobarica. The sequence goes on from NW_027017239.1 coordinate 58,263, forward strand.
CCCGACAGAGCCCGACAGAACCCGACAGAGCCCAGTAGAGCCCGACAGAGCCCGACAGAGCCCGACAGAGCCCGACAGGGCCCGACAGGGCCCGACAGGGCCCAGTAGAGCCCGACAGACCCCGACAGAGCCCGACAGGGCCCGACAGGGCCCGACAGAGCCCAATAGAGCCCGACAGAGCCCGACAGAGCCCGACAGGGCCCGACAGGGCCCGACAGAGCCCGACAGAGCCCGACAGAGCCCGACAGGGCCCAGTAGAGCCCGACAGAACCCGACAGAGCCCGACAGAGACCGACAGGGCCCGACAGAGCCCGACAGAGCCCAGTATAGCCCGACAGAGCCCGACAGAGCCCGACAGAGCCCGACAGAACCCGACAGAGCCCAGTAGAGCCCGACAGAGCCCGACAGAGCCCGACAGAGCCCGACAGGGCCCGACAGGGCCCGACAGGGCCCAGTAGAGCCCGACAGACCCCGACAGAGCCCGACAGGGCCCGACAGGGCCCGACAGAGCCCAGTAGAGCCCGACAGAGCCCGACAGAGCCCGACAGGGCCCGACAGGGCCCGACAGAGCCCGACAGAGCCCGACAGAGCCCGACAGGGCCCAGTAGAGCCCGACAGAACCCGACAGAGCCCGACAGAGCCCGACAGGGCCCGACAGAGCCCGACAGAGCCCAGTATAGCCCGACAGAGCCCGACAGAGCCGGACAGGGCCCGACAGAGCCCGCCAGAGCCCGACAGGGCCCGACAGGGCCCGACAGGGCCCGACATAGCCCGACAGAGCCCAGTAGAGCCCAGTAGAGCCCGACAGAGCCCGACAGAGCCCGACAGAGCCCGACAGAGCCCGACAGAGCCCAGTAGAGCCCAACAGAGCCCGACAGAGCCCGACAGGGCCCGACAGAGCCCGACAGAGCCCGACAGAGCCCAGTAGAGCCCAACAGAGCCCGACAGAGCCCGACAGGGCCCGACAGAGCCCGACAGAGCCCGACAGAGCCCAGTAGAGCCCGACAGAGCCCGACAGGGCCCGACAGGGCCCGACAGGGCCCGACAGAGCCCAGTTTAGCCCAGTAGAGCCCGACAGAGCCCGACAGAGCCCGACAGAGCCCAGTAGAGCCCGACAGAGCCCGACAGAGCCCGACAGCGCCCGACAGCGCCCGACAGAGCCCGACGGGGCCCGACAGGGCCCGACAGAGCCCAGTAGAGCCCGACAGAGCCCGACAGAGCCCGACAGAGCCCGACAGGGCCCGACAGGGCCCGACAGAGCCCAGTTTAGCCCAGTAGAGCCCGACAGAGCCCGACAGAGCCCGACAGAGCCCAGTAGAGCCCAGTAGAGCCCGACAGAGCCCGACAGAGCCCGACAGAGCCCGACAGGGCCCGACAGGGCCCGACAGAGCCCAGTAGAGCCCGACAGAGCCCGACAGAGCCCGACAGAGCCCGACAGGGCCCGACAGGGCCCGACAGAGCCCAGTTTAGCCCAGTAGAGCCCGACAGGGCCCGACAGGGCCCGACAGAGCCCAGTAGAGCCCGACAGAGCCCGACAGAGCCCGACAGAGCCCGACAGGGCCCGACAGGGCCCGACAGAGCCCAGTTTAGCCCAGTAGAGCCCGACAGAGCCCGACAGAGCCCGACAGAGCCCAGTAGAGCCCGACAGAGCCCGACAGAGCCCGACAGAGCCCGACAGGGCCCGACAGGGCCCGACAGAGCCCAGTTTAGCCCAGTAGAGCCCGACAGAGCCCGACAGAGCCCGACAGAGCCCGACAGGGCCCAGTAGAGCCCGACAGAGCCCGACAGGGCCCGAGAGAGCCCAGTTTAGCCCAGTAGAGCCCGACAGAGCCCGACAGAGCCCGACAGAGCCCGACAGGGCCCGACAGAGCCCGACAGAGCCTGACAGAGCCCAGTAGAGCCCGACAGAGCCCGACAGAGCCCGACAGGGCCCGACAGGGCCCAGTTTAGCCCAGTAGAGCCCGACAGAGCCCGACAGAGCCCGACAGAGCCCGACAGAGCCCGACAGGGCCCGACAGGGCCCAGTTTAGCCCAGTAGAGCCCGACAGAGCCCGACAGAGCCCGACAGAGCCCGACAGAGACCGACAGGGCCCAGTAGAGCCCGACAGAGCCCGACAGAGCCCGACAGAGCCCGACAGAGCGCAGTAGAGCCCGACAGAGCCTGACAGAGCCCGACAGGGCCCGACAGGGCCCGACAGGGCCCGACAGAGCCCGACAGAGCCCGACAGGGCCCGACAGAGCCCGACAGGGCCCAGTAGAGCCCGACAGAGCCCGCCAGAGCCCGCCAGAGCCCGCCAGGGCCCGACAGGGCCCGACAGGGCCCGACAGAGCCCGACAGAGCCCGACAGGGCCCGACAGGGCCCGACACGGCCCGACAGGGCCCAGTAGAGCCCGACAGAGCCCGACCGAGCCCGACAGGGCCCGACAGGGCCCGACAGAGCCCGACAGAGCCCGACAGGGCCCGACAGGGCCCGACAGAGCGCAGTAGAGCCCGACAGAGCCCGACAGAGCTCGACAGAGCCCGACAGGGCCCGACAGAGCCCAGTAGATCCCGACAGAGCCCGAGAGAGCCCGACAGAGCCCGACAGGACCCGACAGGGCCCGACAGAGCCCGACAGAGCCCGACAGGGCCCGACAGGGCCCGACAGGGCCCAGTAGAGCCCGACAGAGCCCGACAGAGCCCGACAGAACCCGTCAGAGCCCGACAGAGCCCGACAGAGCCCGACAGAACCCGACAGGGCCCGACAGGGCCCAGTAGAGCCCGACAGAGCCCGACAGAGCCCAGCAGAGCCCAGTAGAGCCGGACAGAGCCCGACAGAGCCCGACAGAACCCGACAGAGCCCGACAGAGCCCAGTAGAGCCCGACAGAGCCCGACAGAGCCCGACAGAGCCCGACAGGGCCCAGTAGAGACCGACAGAGCCCGACAGAGCCCAGTAGAGCCCAGTAGAGCCCGACAGAGGCCGACAGAGCCCGACAGAGCCCGACAGAACCCGACAGAGCCCGACAGAGCCCAGTAGAGCCCGACAGAACCCGACAGAGCCCGACAGGGCCCGAGAGGGCCCGACAGAGCCCAGTAGAGCCCGACAGAGCCCGACAGAGCCCGAGAGAGCCCGACAGGGCCCGACAGGGCCCGACAGAGCCCGACAGAGCCCGACAGAGCCCGACAGGGCCCAGTAGAGCCCGACAGAACCCGACAGAGCCCGACAGAGACCGACAGGGCCCGACAGAGCCCGACAGAGCCCAGTATAGCCCGACAGAGCCCGACAGAGCCCGACAGAGCCCGACAGAACCCGACAGAGCCCAGTAGAGCCCGACAGAGCCCGACAGAGCCCGACAGAGCCCGACAGGGCCCGACAGGGCCCGACAGGGCCCAGTAGAGCCCGACAGACCCCGACAGAGCCCGACAGGGCCCGACAGGGCCCGACAGAGCCCAGTAGAGCCCGACAGATCCCGACAGAGCCCGACAGAGCCCGACAGGGCCCGACAGGGCCCGACAGAGCCCGACAGAGCCCGACAGGGCCCGACAGGGCCCAGTAGAGCCCGACAGATCCCGACAGAGCCCGACAGAGCCCGACAGGGCCCGACAGGGCCCGACAGGGCCCGACAGAGCCCGACAGAGCCCAGTAGAGCCCAGTAGAGCCCGACAGAGCCCGACAGAGCCCGACAGGGCCCGACAGAGCCCGACAGAGCCCAGTAGAGCCCGACAGAGCCCGACAGGGCCCGACAGGGCCCGACAGGGCCCGACAGGGCCCGACAGAGCCCAGTTTAGCCCAGTAGAGCCCGACAGAGCCCGACAGAGCCCGACAGGGCCCAGTAGAGCCCGACAGAGCCCGACAGAGCCCGACAGAGCCCGACAGAGCGCAGTAGAGCCCGACAGAGCCCGACAGAGCCCGACAGGGCCCGACAGGGCCCGACAGGGCCCGACAGAGCCCGACAGGGCCCGACAGGGCCCGACAGGGCCCAGTAGAGCCCGCCAGAGCCCGCCAGAGCCCGACAGAGCCCGACAGGGCCCGACAGGGCCCGACAGGGCCCGACAGAGCCCGACAGGGCCCGACAGAGCCCGACAGAGCCCGACAGGGCCCGTCACGGCCCGACAGGGCCCAGTAGAGCCCGACAGAGCCCGACAGAGCCCGACAGGGCCCGACAGGGCCCGACAGAGCCCGACAGAGCCCGACAGGGCCCGACAGGGCCCGACAGAGCCCAGTAGAGCCCGACAGAGCCCGACAGAGCTCGACAGAGCCCGACAGAGCCCGACAGGGCCCAGTAGATCCCGACAGAGCCCGACAGAGCCCGACAGGGCCCGACAGGGCCCGACAGGGCCCAGTAGAGCCCGACAGAGCCCGACAGAGCCCGACAGAACCCGTCAGAGCCCGACAGAGCCCGACAGAGCCCGACAGAACCCGACAGGGCCCGACAGGGCCCAGTAGAGCCCGACAGAGCCCGACAGAGCCCAGCAGAGCCCAGTAGAGCCGGACAGAGCCCGACAGAGCCCGACAGAACCCGACAGAGCCCGACAGAGCCCGACAGAGCCCAGTAGAGCCCGACAGAGCCCGACAGAGCCCGACAGAGCCCGACAGGGCCCAGTAGAGACCGACAGAGCCCGACAGAGCCCAGTAGAGCCCAGTAGAGCCCGACAGAGGCCGACAGAGCCCGACAGAGCCCGACAGAACCCGACAGAGCCCGACAGAGCCCAGTAGAGCCCGACAGAACCCGACAGAGCCCGACAGGGCCCGAGAGGGCCCGACAGAGCCCGACAGGGCCCAGTAGAGCCCGACAGAACCCGACAGAGCCCGACAGAGACCGACAGGGCCCGACAGAGCCCGACAGAGCCCAGTATAGCCCGACAGAGCCCGACAGAGCCCGACAGAGCCCGACAGAACCCGACAGAGCCCAGTAGAGCCCGACAGAGCCCGACAGAGCCCGACAGAGCCCGACAGGGCCCGACAGGGCCCGACAGGGCCCAGTAGAGCCCGACAGACCCCGACAGAGCCCGACAGGGCCCGACAGGGCCCGACAGAGCCCAATAGAGCCCGACAGAGCCCGACAGAGCCCGACAGGGCCCGACAGGGCCCGACAGAGCCCGACAGAGCCCGACAGAGCCCGACAGGGCCCAGTAGAGCCCGACAGAACCCGACAGAGCCCGACAGAGACCGACAGGGCCCGACAGAGCCCGACAGAGCCCAGTATAGCCCGACAGAGCCCGACAGAGCCCGACAGAGCCCGACAGAACCCGACAGAGCCCAGTAGAGCCCGACAGAGCCCGACAGAGCCCGACAGAGCCCGACAGGGCCCGACAGGGCCCGACAGGGCCCAGTAGAGCCCGACAGACCCCGACAGAGCCCGACAGGGCCCGACAGGGCCCGACAGAGCCCAGTAGAGCCCGACAGAGCCCGACAGAGCCCGACAGGGCCCGACAGGGCCCGACAGAGCCCGACAGAGCCCGACAGAGCCCGACAGGGCCCAGTAGAGCCCGACAGAACCCGACAGAGCCCGACAGAGCCCGACAGGGCCCGACAGAGCCCGACAGAGCCCAGTATAGCCCGACAGAGCCCGACAGAGCCGGACAGGGCCCGACAGAGCCCGCCAGAGCCCGACAGGGCCCGACAGGGCCCGACAGGGCCCGACATAGCCCGACAGAGCCCAGTAGAGCCCAGTAGAGCCCGACAGAGCCCGACAGAGCCCGACAGAGCCCGACAGGGCCCGACAGGGCCCGACAGGGCCCGACAGAGCCCGACAGAGCCCAGTAGAGCCCAACAGAGCCCGACAGAGCCCGACAGGGCCCGACAGAGCCCGACAGAGCCCGACAGAGCCCAGTAGAGCCCGACAGAGCCCGACAGGGCCCGACAGGGCCCGACAGGGCCCGACAGAGCCCAGTTTAGCCCAGTAGAGCCCGACAGAGCCCGACAGAGCCCGACAGAGCCCAGTAGAGCCCGACAGAGCCCGACAGAGCCCGACAGCGCCCGACAGCGCCCGACAGAGCCCGACGGGGCCCGACAGGGCCCGACAGAGCCCAGTTTAGCCCAGTAGAGCCCGACAGAGCCCGACAGAGCCCGACAGAGCCCGACAGAGCCTGACAGAGCCCAGTAGAGCCCGACAGAGCCCGACAGAGCCCGACAGGGCCCGACAGGGCCCGACAGGGCCCGACAGGGCCCAGTTTAGCCCAGTAGAGCCCGACAGAGCCCGACAGAGCCCGACAGAGCCCGACAGGGCCCAGTAAAGCCCGACAGAGCCCGACAAAGCCCGACAGAGCCCGACAGAGCCCGACAGAGCGCAGTAGAGCCCGACAGAGCCCGACAGAGCCCGACAGGGCCCGACAGGGACCGACAGGGCCCGACAGAGCCCGACAGAGCCCAGTAGAGCCCAACAGAGCCCGACAGAGCCCGACAGAGCCCGACAGGGCCCGACAGGGCCCGACAGGGCCCGACAGAGCCCGACAGAGCCTGACAGAGCCCGACAGGGCCCAGCAGAGCCCGATAGAGCCCGACAGGGCCCGACAGGGCTTGACAGGGCCCGACAGAGCCCGACAGGGCCCGACAGAGCCCGACAGATCCCGACAGGGCCCGACACGGCCCGACAGGGCCCAGTAGAGCCCGACAGAGCCCGACAGAGCCCGACAGGGCCCGACAGGGCCCGACAGAGCCCGACAGAGCCCGACAGGGCCCGACAGGGCCCGACAGAGCCCAGTAGAGCCCGACAGAGCCCGACAGAGCCCGACAGAGCCCGACAGGGCCCGACAGGGCCCAGTAGATCCCGACAGAGCCCGACAGAGCCCGACAGAGCCCGACAGGGCCCGACAGGGCCCGACAGAGCCCGACAGAGCCCGACAGGGCCCGACAGGGCCCAGTAGAGCCCGACAGAGCCCGACAGAGCCCGACAGAACCCGTCAGAGCCCAGCAGAGCCCGACAGAGCCCGACAGAGCCCGACAGAGCCCGACAGAGCCCGACAGAACCCGTCAGAGCCCGGCAGAGCCCGACAGAGCCCGACAGAGCCCAGCAGAGCCCAGTAGAGCCCGACAGAGCCCGACAGAGCCCGACAGAACCCGACAGAGCCCGACAGAGCCCAGTAGATCCCGACAGAGCCCGACAGAGCCCGACAGAGCCCGACAGGGCCCAGTAGAGACCGACAGAGCCCGACAGAGCCCAGTAGAGCCCAGTAGAGCCCGACAGAGCCCGACAGAGCCCGACAGAGCCCGACAGAGCCCGACGGGGCCCGACAGGGCCCGACAGAGCCCAGTTTAGCCCAGTAGAGCCCGACAGAGCCCGACAGAGCCCGACAGAGCCCGACAGGGCCCAGTAGAGCCCGACAGAGCCCGACAGAGCCCGACAGGGCCCGACAGGGCCCAGTAGAGCCCGACAGACCCTGACAGAGCCCGACAGGGCCCGACAGGGCCCGACAGAGCCCAGTAGAGCCCGACATAGCCCGACAGAGCCCGACAGAGCCCGACAGGGCCCGACAGGGCCCGACAGAGCCCAGTTTAGCCCAGTAGAGCCCGACAGAGCCCGACAGAGCCCGACAGAGCCCGACAGGGCCCAGTAGAGCCCGACAGAGCCCGACAGGGCCCGAGAGAGCCCAGTTTAGCCCAGTAGAGCCCGACAGAGCCCGACAGAGCCCGACAGAGCCCGACAGGGCCCGACAGAGCCCGACAGAGCCTGACAGAGCCCAGTAGAGCCCGACAGAGCCCGACAGAGCCCGACAGGGCCGGACAGGGCCCAGTTTAGCCCAGTAGAGCCCGACAGAGCCCGACAGAGCCCGACAGAGCCCGACAGAGCCCGACAGGGCCCGACAGGGCCCAGTTTAGCCCAGTAGAGCCCGACAGAGCCCGACAGAGCCCGACAGAGCCCGACAGAGACCGACAGGGCCCAGTAGAGCCCGACAGAGCCCGACAGAGCCCGACAGAGCGCAGTAGAGCCCGACAGAGCCCGACAGAGCCCGACAGGGCCCGACAGGGCCCGACAGGGCCCGACAGAGCCCGACAGAGCCCGACAGGGCCCGACAGAGCCCGACAGGGCCCGACAGAGCCCGACAGGGCCCAGTAGAGCCCGACAGAGCCCGCCAGAGCCCGCCAGAGCCCGACAGGGCCCGACAGGGCCCGACAGGGCCCGACAGAGCCCGACAGAGCCCGACAGGGCCCGACAGGGCCCGACACGGCCCGACAGGGCCCAGTAGAGCCCGACAGAGCCCGACCGAGCCCGACAGGGCCCGACAGGGCCCGACAGAGCCCGACAGAGCCCGACAGGGCCCGACAGGGCCCGACAGAGCCCAGTAGAGCCCGACAGAGCCCGACAGAGCTCGACAGAGCCCGACAGGGCCCGACAGGGCCCAGTAGATCCCGACAGAGCCCGAGAGAGCCCGACAGAGCCCGACAGGACCCGACAGGGCCCGACAGAGCCCGACAGAGCCCGACAGGGCCCGACAGGGCCCGACAGGGCCCAGTAGAGCCCGACAGAGCCCGACAGAGCCCGACAGAACCCGTCAGAGCCCGACAGAGCCCGACAGAGCCCGACAGAACCCGACAGGGCCCGACAGGGCCCAGTAGAGCCCGACAGAGCCCGACAGAGCCCAGCAGAGCCCAGTAGAGCCGGACAGAGCCCGACAGAGCCCGACAGAACCCGACAGAGCCCGACAGAGCCCAGTAGAGCCCGACAGAGCCCGACAGAGCCCGACAGAGCCCGACAGGGCCCAGTAGAGACCGACAGAGCCCGACAGAGCCCAGTAGAGCCCAGTAGAGCCCGACAGAGGCCGACAGAGCCCGACAGAGCCCGACAGAACCCGACAGAGCCCGACAGAGCCCAGTAGAGCCCGACAGAACCCGACAGAGCCCGAGAGAGCCCGACAGGGCCCGACAGAGCCCAGTAGAGCCCGACAGAGCCCGACAGGGCCCGACAGGGCCCGACAGGGCCCGACAGGGCCCGACAGAGCCCAGTTTAGCCCAGTAGAGCCCGACAGAGCCCGACAGAGCCCGACAGGGCCCAGTAGAGCCCGACAGAGCCCGACAGAGCCCGACAGAGCCCGACAGAGCGCAGTAGAGCCCGACAGAGCCCGACAGAGCCCGACAGGGCCCGACAGGGCCCGACAGGGCCCGACAGAGCCCGACAGGGCCCGACAGGGCCCGACAGGGCCCAGTAGAGCCCGCCAGAGCCCGCCAGAGCCCGACAGAGCCCGACAGGGCCCGACAGGGCCCGACAGGGCCCGACAGAGCCCGACAGGGCCCGACAGAGCCCGACAGAGCCCGACAGGGCCCGTCACGGCCCGACAGGGCCCAGTAGAGCCCGACAGAGCCCGACAGAGCCCGACAGGGCCCGACAGGGCCCGACAGAGCCCGACAGAGCCCGACAGGGCCCGACAGGGCCCGACAGAGCCCAGTAGAGCCCGACAGAGCCCGACAGAGCTCAACAGAGCCCGACAGGGCCCGACAGGGCCCAGTAGATCCCGACAGAGCCCGACAGAGCCCGACAGAGCCCGACAGGACCCGACAGGGCCAGACAGAGCCCGACAGAGCCCGACAGGGCCCGACAGGGCCCGACAGGGCCCAGTAGAGCCCGACAGAGCCCGACAGAGCCCGACAGAACCCGTCAGAGCCCGACAGAGCCCGACAGAGCCCGACAGAACCCGACAGGGCCCGACAGGGCCCAGTAGAGCCCGACAGAGCCCGACAGAGCCCAGCAGAGCCCAGTAGAGCCGGACAGAGCCCGACAGAGCCCGACAGAACCCGACAGAGCCCGACAGAGCCCGACAGAGCCCAGTAGAGCCCGACAGAGCCCGACAGAGCCCGACAGAGCCCGACAGGGCCCAGTAGAGACCGACAGAGCCCGACAGAGCCCAGGGGGGTAGAGCCCAGTACGACAGAGGCCGACAGAGCCCGACAGAGCCCGACAGAACCCGACAGAGCCCGACAGAGCCCAGTAGAGCCCGACAGAACCCGACAGAGCCCGACAGGGCCCGAGAGGGCCCGACAGAGCCCGACAGGGCCCAGTAGAGCCCGACAGAACCCGACAGAGCCCGACAGAGACCGACAGGGCCCGACAGAGCCCGACAGAGCCCAGTATAGCCCGACAGAGCCCGACAGAGCCCGACAGAGCCCGACAGAACCCGACAGAGCCCAGTAGAGCCCGACAGAGCCCGACAGAGCCCGACAGAGCCCGACAGGGCCCGACAGGGCCCGACAGGGCCCAGTAGAGCCCGACAGACCCCGACAGAGCCCGACAGGGCCCGACAGGGCCCGACAGAGCCCAATAGAGCCCGACAGAGCCCGACAGAGCCCGACAGGGCCCGACAGGGCCCGACAGAGCCCGACAGAGCCCGACAGAGCCCGACAGGGCCCAGTAGAGCCCGACAGAACCCGACAGAGCCCGACAGAGACCGACAGGGCCCGACAGAGCCCGACAGAGCCCAGTATAGCCCGACAGAGCCCGACAGAGCCCGACAGAGCCCGACAGAACCCGACAGAGCCCAGTAGAGCCCGACAGAGCCCGACAGAGCCCGACAGAGCCCGACAGGGCCCGACAGGGCCCGACAGGGCCCAGTAGAGCCGACAGACCCCGACAGAGCCCGACAGGGCCCGACAGGGCCCGACAGAGCCCAGTAGAGCCCGACAGAGCCCGACAGAGCCCGACAGGGCCCGACAGGGCCCGACAGAGCCCGACAGAGCCCGACAGAGCCCGACAGGGCCCAGTAGAGCCCGACAGAACCCGACAGAGCCCGACAGAGCCCGACAGGGCCCGACAGAGCCCGACAGAGCCCAGTATAGCCCGACAGAGCCCGACAGAGCCGGACAGGGCCCGACAGAGCCCGCCAGAGCCCGACAGGGCCCGACAGGGCCCGACAGGGCCCGACATAGCCCGACAGAGCCCAGTAGAGCCCAGTAGAGCCCGACAGAGCCCGACAGAGCCCGACAGAGCCCGACAGGGCCCGACAGGGCCCGACAGGGCCCGACAGAGCCCGACAGAGCCCAGTAGAGCCCAACAGAGCCCGACAGAGCCCGACAGGGCCCGACAGAGCCCGACAGAGCCCGACAGAGCCCAGTAGAGCCCGACAGAGCCCGACAGGGCCCCGACAGGGCCCGACAGGGCCCGACAGAGCCCAGCAGAGCCCAGTAGAGCCCGACAGAGCCCGACAGAGCCCGACAGAGCCCAGTAGAGCCCGACAGAGCCCGACAGAGCCCGACAGCGCCCGACAGCGCCCGACAGAGCCCGACGGGGCCCGACAGGGCCCGACAGAGCCCAGTTTAGCCCAGTAGAGCCCGACAGAGCCCGACAGAGCCCGACAGAGCCCGACAGAGCCTGACAGAGCCCAGTAGAGCCCGACAGAGCCCGACAGAGCCCGACAGGGCCCGACAGGGCCCGACAGGGCCCGACAGGGCCCAGTTTAGCCCAGTAGAGCCCGACAGAGCCCGACAGAGCCCGACAGAGCCCGACAGGGCCCAGTAAAGCCCGACAGAGCCCGACAAAGCCCGACAGAGCCCGACAGAGCCCGACAGAGCGCAGTAGAGCCCGACAGAGCCCGACAGAGCCCGACAGGGCCCGACAGGGACCGACAGGGCCCGACAGAGCCCGACAGAGCCCAGTAGAGCCCAACAGAGCCCGACAGAGCCCGACAGAGCCCGACAGGGCCCGACAGGGCCCGACAGGGCCCGACAGAGCCCGACAGAGCCTGACAGAGCCCGACAGGGCCCAGCAGAGCCCGACAGAGCCCGACAGGGCCCGACAGGGCTTGACAGGGCCCGACAGAGCCCGACAGGGCCCGACAGAGCCCGACAGATCCCGACAGGGCCCGACACGGCCCGACAGGGCCCAGTAGAGCCCGACAGAGCCCGACAGAGCCCGACAGGGCCCGACAGGGCCCGACAGAGCCCGACAGAGCCCGACAGGGCCCGACAGGGCCCGACAGAGCCCAGTAGAGCCCGACAGAGCCCGACAGAGCCCGACAGAGCCCGACAGGGCCCGACAGGGCCCAGTAGATCCCGACAGAGCCCGACAGAGCCCGACAGAGCCCGACAGGGCCCGACAGGGCCCGACAGAGCCCGACAGAGCCCGACAGGGCCCGACAGGGCCCAGTAGAGCCCGACAGAGCCCGACAGAGCCCGACAGAAACCGTCAGAGCCCAGCAGAGCCCGACAGAGCCCGACAGAGCCCGACAGAGCCCGACAGAGCCCGACAGAACCCGTCAGAGCCCGGCAGAGCCCGACAGAGCCCGACAGAGCCCAGCAGAGCCCAGTAGAGCCCGACAGAGCCCGACAGAGCCCGACAGAACCCGACAGAGCCCGACAGAGCCCAGTAGATCCCGACAGAGCCCGACAGAGCCCGACAGAGCCCGACAGGGCCCAGTAGAGACCGACAGAGCCCGACAGAGCCCAGTAGAGCCCAGTAGAGCCCGACAGAGCCCGACAGAGCCCGACAGAGCCCGACAGAGCCCGACGGGGCCCGACAGGGCCCGACAGAGCCCAGTTTAGCCCAGTAGAGCCCGACAGAGCCCGACAGAGCCCGACAGAGCCCGACAGGGCCCAGTAGAGCCCGACAGAGCCCGACAGAGCCCGACAGGGCCCGACAGGGCCCAGTAGAGCCCGACAGACCCTGACAGAGCCCGACAGGGCCCGACAGGGCCCGACAGAGCCCAGTAGAGCCCGACAGAGCCCGACAGAGCCCGACAGAGCCCGACAGGGCCCGACAGGGCCCGACAGAGCCCGACAGAGCCCGACAGGGCCCAGTAGAGCCCGACAGAACCCGACAGAGCCCGACAGAGCCCGACAGGGCCCGACAGAGCCCGACAGAGCCCAGTATAGCCCGACAGAGCCCGACAGAGCCGGACAGGGCCCGACAGAGCCCGCCAGAGCCCGACAGGGCCCGACAGGGCCCGACAGGGCCCGACATAGCCCGACAGAGCCCAGTAGAGCCCAGTAGAGCCCGACAGAGCCCGACAGAGCCCGACAGAGCCCGACAGGGCCCGACAGGGCCCGACAGGGCCCGACAGAGCCCGTCAGAGCCCAGTAGAGCCCAGTAGAGCCCGACAGAGCCCGACAGAGCCCGACAGCGCCCGACAGGGCCCGACAGAGCCCGACAGAGCCCAGTAGAGCCCGACAGAGTCCGACAGGGCCCGACAGGGCCCGACAGGGCCCGACAGAGCCCAGTTTAGCCCAGTAGAGCCCGACAGAGCCCGACAGAGCCCGACAGAGCCCAGTAGAGCCCGACAGAGCCCGACAGAGCCCGACAGCGCCCGACAGCGCCCGACAGAGCCCGACGGGGCCCGACAGGGCCCGACAGAGCCCAGTTTAGCCCAGTAGAGCCCGACAGAGCCCGACAGAGCCCGACAGAGCCTGACAGAGCCCAGTAGAGCCCGACAGAGCCCGACAGAGCCCGACAGGGCCCAGTTTAGCCCAGTAGAGCCCGACAGAGCCCGACAGAGCCCGACAGAGCCCGACAGGGCCCAGTAAAGCCCGACAGAGCCCGACAGAGCCCGACAGAGCCCGACAGAGCCCGACAGAGCGCAGTAGAGCCCGACAGAGCCCGACAGAGCCCGACAGGGCCCGACAGGGCCCGACAGGGCCCGACAGAGCCCGACAGAGCCCAGTAGAGCCCGACAGAGCCCGACAGAGCCCGACAGGGCCCGACAGGGCCCGACAGGGCCCGACAGAGCCCGACAGAGCCTGACAGAGCCCGACAGGGCCCAGCAGAGCCCGACAGAGCCCGACAGGGCCCGACAGGGCTTGACAGGGCCCGACAGAGCCCGACAGGGCCCGACAGAGCCCGACAGATCCCGACAGGGCCCGACACGGCCCGACAGGGCCCAGTAGAGCCCGACAGAGCCCGACAGAGCCCGACAGGGCCCGACAGGGCCCGACAGAGCCCGACAGAGCCCGACAGGGCCCGACAGGGCCCGACAGAGCCCAGTAGAGCCCGACAGAGCCCGACAGAGCCCGACAGAGCCCGACAGGGCCCGACAGGGCCCAGTAGATCCCGACAGAGCCCGACAGAGCCCGACAGAGCCCGACAGGGCCCGAAAGGGCCCGACAGAGCCCGACAGGGCCCGACAGGGCCCAGTAGAGCCCGACAGAGCCCGACAGAGGCCGACAGAACCCGTCAGAGCCCGGCAGAGCCCGACAGAGCCCGACAGAGCCCGACAGAGCCCGACAGAGCCCGACAGAACCCGTCAGAGCCCGGCAGAGCCCGACAGAGCCCGACAGAGCCCAGCAGAGCCCAGTAGAGCCCGACAGAGCCCGACAGAGCCCGACAGAACCCGACAGAGCCCGACAGAGCCCAGTAGAGCCCGACAGAGCCCGACAGAGCCCGACAGAGCCCGACAGGGCCCAGTAGAGCCCAGTAGAGCCCGACAGAGCCCGACAGAGCCCAGTAGAGCCCAGTAGAGACCGACAGAGCCCGACAGAGCCCAGTAGAGCCCAGTAGAGCCCGACAGAGCCCGATAGAGCCCGACAGAGCCCGACAGAGCCCGACGGGGCCCGACAGGGCCCGACAGAGCCCAGTTTAGCCCAGTAGAGCCCGACAGAGCCCGACAGAGCCCGACAGAGCCCGACAGGGCCCAGTAGAGCCCGACAGAGCCCGACAGAGCCCGACAGAGCCCGACAGGGCCCGACAGGGCCCAGTAGAGCCCGACAGAGCCCGACAGAGCCCGACAGAGGCCGACAGAGCCCAGTAGAGCCCGACAGAGCCCGACAGAGCCCGACAGAGCCCGACAGAACCCGTCAGAGCCAGGCAGAGCCCGACAGAGACCGACAGAGCCCAGCAGAGCCCAGTAGAGCCCGACAGAGCCCGACAGAGCCCGACAGAACCCGACAGAGCCCGACAGAGCCCAGTAGAGCCCGACAGAGCCCGACAGAGCCCGACAGAGCCCGACAGGGCCCAGTAGAGACCGACAGAGCCCGACAGAGCCCAGTAGAGCCCAGTAGAGCCTGACAGAGCCCGACAGAGCCCGACAGAGCCCGACAGAGCCCGACGGGGCCCGACAGGGCCCGACAGAGCCCAGTTTAGCCCAGTAGAGCCCGACAGAGCCCGACAGAGCCCGACAGAGCCCGACAGGGCCCAGTAGAGCCCGACAGAGCCCGACAGAGCCCGACAGGGCCCGACAGGGCCCAGTAGAGCCCGACAGACCCCGACAGAGCCCGACAGGGCCCGACAGGGCCCGACAGAGCCCAGTAGAGCCCGACAGAGCCCGACAGAGCCCGACAGAGCCCGACAGGGCCCGACAGGGCCCGACAGAGCCCGACAGAGCCCGACAGAGCCCGACAGGGCCCAGTAGAGCCCGACAGAACCCGACAGAGCCCGACAGAGCCCGACAGGGCCCGACAGAGCCCGACAGAGCCCAGTATAGCCCGACAGAGCCCGACAGAGCCGGACAGGGCCCGACAGAGTCCGCCAGAGCCCGACAGGGCCCGACAGGGCCCGACAGGGCCCGACATAGCCCGACAGAGCCCAGTAGAGCCCAGTAGAGCCCGACAGAGCCCGACAGAGCCCGACAGAGCCCGACAGGGCCCCACAGGGCCCGACAGGGCCCGACAGAGCCCAGTAGAGCCCAGTAGAGCCCGACAGAGCCCGACAGGGCCCGACAGAGCCCGACAGAGCCCGACAGAGCCCAGTAGAGCCCGACAGAGGCCGACAGGGCCCGACAGGGCCCGACAGGGCCCGACAGAGCCCAGTTTAGCCCAGTAGAGCCCGACAGGGCCCTACAGAGCCCGACAGAGCCCAGTAGAGCCCGACAGAGCCCGACAGAGCCCGACAGGGCCCGACAGGGCCCGACAGGGCCCGACAGAGCCTGACAGAGCCCGACAGGGCCCAGCAGAGCCCGACAGAGCCCGACAGGGCCCGACAGGGCTTGACAGGGCCCGACAGAGCCCGACAGGGCCCGACAGAGCCCGACAGATCCCGACAGGGCCCGACACGGCCCGACAGGGCCCAGTAGAGCCCGACAGAGCCCGACAGAGCCCGACAGGGCCCGACAGGGCCCGACAGAGCCCGACAGAGCCCGACAGGGCCCGACAGGGCCCGACAGAGCCCAGTAGAGCCCGACAGAGCCCGACAGAGCCCGACAGAGCCCGACAGGGCCCGACAGGGCCCAGTAGATCCCGACAGAGCCCGACAGAGCCCGACAGAGCCCGACAGGGCCCGACAGGGCCCGACAGAGCCCGACAGAGCCCGACAGGGCCCGACAGGGCCCAGTAGAGCCCGACAGAGCCCGACAGAGCCCGACAGAACCCGTCAGAGCCCGGCAGAGCCCGATAGAGCCCGACAGAGCCCGACAGAGCCCGACAGAGCCCGTCAGAGCCCGGCAGAGCCCGACAGAGCCCGACAGAGCCCAGCAGAGCCCAGTAGAGCCCGACAGAGCCCGACAGAGCCCGACAGAACACGACAGAGCCCGACAGAGCCCAGTAGGGCCCGACAGAGCCCGACAGAGCCCGACAGAGCCCGACAGGGCCCAGTAGAGACCGACAGAGCCCGACAGAGCCCAGTAGAGCCCAGTAGAGCCCGACAGAGCCCGACAGAGCCCGACAGAGCCCGACAGAGCCCGACGGGGCCCGACAGGGCCCGACAGAGCCCAGTTTATCCCAGTAGAGCCCGACAGAGCCCGACAGAGCCCGACAGAGCCCGACAGGGCCCAGTAGAGCCCGACAGAGCCCGACAGAGCCCGACAGGGCCCGACAGCGCCCAGTAGAGCCCGACAGACCCTGACAGAGCCCGACAGGGCCCGACAGGGCCCGACAGAGCCCAGTAGAGCCCGACAGAGCCCGACAGAGCCCGACAGGGCCCGACAGGGCCCGACATAGCCCGACAGAGCCCAGTAGAGCCCAGTAGAGCCCGACAGAGCCCGACAGAGCCCGACAGAGCCCGACAGGGCCCGACAGGGCCCGACAGGGCCCGACAGAGCCCAGTAGAGCCCAGTAGAGCCCGACAGAGCCCGACAGAGCCCGACAGGGCCCGACAGAGCCCGACAGAGCCCGACAGAGCCCAGTAGAGCCCGACAGAGCCCGACAGGGCCCGACAGGGCCCGACAGGGCCCGACAGAGCCCAGTTTAGCCCAGTAGAGCCCGACAGAGCCCGACAGAGCCCGACAGAGCCCAGTAGAGCCCGACAGAGCCCGACAGAGCCCGACAGCGCCCGACAGCGCCCGACAGAGCCCGACGGGGCCTGACAGGGCCCGACAGAGCCCAGTTTAGCCCAGTAGAGCCCGACAGAGCCCGACAGAGCCCGACAGAGCCCGACAGGGCCCAGTAAAGCCCGACAGAGCCCGACAGAGCCCGACAGAGCCCGACAGAGCGCAGTAGAGCCCGACAGAGCCCGACAGAGCCCGACAGGGCCCGACAGGGCCCGACAGGGCCCGACAGAGCCCGACAGAGCCCAGTAGAGCCCGACAGAGCCCGACAGAGCCCGACAGGGCCCGACAGGGCCCGACAGGGCCCGACAGAGGCCGACAGAGCCTGACAGAGCCCGACAGGGCCCAGCAGAGCCCGACAGAGCCCGACAGGGCCCGACAGGGCCCGACAGAGCCCGACAGATCCCGACAGGGCCCGACACGGCCCGACAGGGCCCAGTAGAGCCCGACAGAGCCCGACAGAGCCCGACAGGGCCCGACAGGGCCCGACAGAGCCCGACAGAGCCCGACAGGGCCCGACAGGGCCCGACAGAGCCCAGTAGAGCCCGACAGAGCCCGACAGAGCCCGACAGAGCCCGACAGGGCCCGACAGGGCCCAGTAGATCCCGACAGAGCCCGACAGAGCCCGACAGAGCCCGACAGGGCCCGACAGGGCCCGACAGAGCCCGACAGAGCCCGACAGGGCCCGACAGGGCCCAGTAGAGCCCGACAGAGCCCGACAGAGCCCGACAGAACCCGTCAGAGCCGGGCAGAGCCCGATAGAGCCCGACAGACCCCGACAGAGCCCGACAGAGCCCGACAGAACCCGTCAGAGCCTGGCAGAGCCCGACAGAGCCCGACAGAGCCCAGCAGAGCCCAGTAGAGCCCGACAGAGCCCGACAGAGCCCGACAGAACCCGACAGAGCCCGACAGAGCCCAGTAGAGCCCGACAGAGCCCGACAGAGCCCGACAGAGCCCGACAGGGCCCAGTAGAGACCGACAGAGCCCGACAGAGCCCAGTAGAGCCCAGTAGAGCCCGACAGAGCCCGACAGAGCCCGACAGAGCCCGACAGAGCCCGACGGGGCCCGACAGGGCCCGACGGGGCCCAGTTTAGCCCAGTAGAGCCCGACAGAGCCCGACAGAGCCCGACAGAGCCCGACAGGGCCCAGTAGAGCCCGACAGAGCCCGACAGAGCCCGACAGAGCCCGACAGGGCCCGACAGGGCCCAGTAGAGCCCGACAGAGCCCGACAGAGCCCGACAGAGCCCGACAGAGCCCGACAGAGGCCGACAGAGCCCAGTAGAGCCCGACAGAGCCCGACAGAGCCCGACAGAGCCCGACAGAACCCGTCAGAGCCCGGCAGAGCCCGACAGAGCCCGACAGAGCCCAGCAGAGCCCAGTAGAGCCCGACAGAGCCCGACAGAGCCCGACAGAACCCGACAGAGCCCGACAGAGCCCAGTAGAGCCCGACAGAGCCCGACAGAGCCCGACAGAGCCCGACAGGGCCCAGTAGAGACCGACAGAGCCCGACAGAGCCCAGTAGAGCCCAGTAGAGCCCGACAGAGCCCGACAGAGCCCGACAGAGCCCGACAGAGCCCGACGGGGCCCGACAGGGCCCGACAGAGCCCAGTTTAGCCCAGTAGAGCCCGACAGAGCCCGACAGAGCCCGACAGAGCCCGACAGGGCCCAGTAGAGCCCGACAGAGCCCGACAGAGCCCGACAGGGCCCGACAGGGCCCAGTAGAGCCCGACAGACCCCGACAGAGCCCGACAGGGCCCGACAGGGCCCGACAGAGCCCAGTAGAGCCCGACAGAGCCCGACAGATCCCGACAGAGCCCGACAGGGCCCGACAGGGCCCGACAGAGCCCGACAGAGCCCGACAGAGCCCGACAGGGCCCAGTAGAGCCCGACAGAACCCGACAGAGCCCGACAGAGACCGACAGGGCCCGACAGAGCCCGACAGAGCCCAGTATAGCCCGACAGAGCCCGACAGAGCCGGACAGGGCCCGACAGAGCCCGCCAGAGCCCGACAGGGCCCGACAGGGCCCGACAGGGCCCGACATAGCCCGACAGAGCCCAGTAGAGCCCAGTAGACCCCGACAGAGCCCGACAGAGCCCGACAGAGCCCGACAGGGCCCGACAGGGCCCGACAGGGCCCGACAGAGCCCAGTAGAGCCCAGTAGAGCCCGACAGAGCCCGACAGAGCCCGACAGGGCCCGACAGAGCCCGACAGAGCCCGACAGAGCCCAGTAGAGCCCGACAGAGCCCGACAGGGCCCGACAGAGCCCGACAGAGCCCAGTAGAGCCCGACAGAGCCCGACAGCGCCCGACAGCGCCCGACAGCGCCCGACAGCGCCCGACAGAGCCCGACAGAGCCCGACAGAGCCCGACAGAGCCCGACAGGGCACGACAGAGCCCGACAGGGCACGACAGAGCCCGACAGAGCCCGACAGGGCACGACAGAGCCCGACAGAGCCCGACAGAGCCCGACAGAGCCTGACAGGGCCCGACAGGGCCCAGTAGAGCCCGACAGAGCCCAGTAGAGCCCAGTAGAGCCCGACAGAGCCCGACAGAGCCCGACAGGGCCCGACAGGGCCCGACAGGGCCCAGTAGAGCCCGACAGAGCCCGACAGGGCCCGACAGAGCCCGACAGAGCCCGACAGGGCCCGACAGAGCCCGACAGAGCCCGACAGGGCTCAGTAGAGCCCGACAGAGCCCGACAGAGCCTGACAGAGCCCGACAGGGCCCGACAGAGCCCGACAGAGCCCGACAGGGCCCGACAGAGCCCGACAGGGCCCGACAGAGCCCGACAGGGCCCGACAGAGCCCGACAGAGCCCGACAGAGCCCAGTAGAGCCCGACAGAGCCCGACAGAGCCCGACAGGGCCCGACAGGGCCCGACAGAGCCCGACAGAGCCCGACAGGGCCCGACAGGGCCCGACAGAGCCCAGTAGATCCCGACAGAGCCCGACAGAGCCCGACAGGGCCCGACAGAGCCCGACAGAGCCCGACAGGGCCCGACAGGGCCCAGTAGAGCCCGACAGAGCCCGACAGGGCCCGACAGAGCCCGACAGAGCCCAGTAGAGCCCAGTAGAGCCCGACAGAGCCCGACAGAGCCCGACAGGGCCCGACAGGGCCCAGTAGAGCCCGACAGAGCCCGACAGAGCCCGACAGAGCCCGACAGGGCCCGACAGGGCCCAGTAGAGCCCGACAGTGCCCGACAGAGCCCGACAGAGCCCGACAGAGCCCAGTAGAGCCCAGTAGAGCCCGACAGAGCCCGACACAGCCCGACAGAGCCCGACAGAGCCCGACAGGGCCCGACAGAGCCCGACAGAGCCCGACAGGGCCCGACAGAGCCCGACAGAGCCCGACAGAGCGCAGTAGAGCCCGACAGAGCCCGACAGAGCCCGACAGAGCCCAGTAGAGCCCGACAGAGCCCGACAGAGCCCGACAGAGCCCGACAGGGCCCGACAGGGCCCGACAGAGCCCGACAGAGCCCGACAGGGCCCAGCAGAGCCCGACAGAGCCCGACAGGGCCCGACAGGGCTTGACAGGGCCCGACAGAGCCCGACAGGGCCCGACAGAGCCCGACAGATCCCGACAGGGCCCGACACGGCCCGACAGGGCCCAGTAGAGCCCGACAGAGCCCGACAGAGCCCGACAGGGCCCGACAGGGCCCGACAGAGCCCGACAGAGCCCGACAGGGCCCGACAGGGCCCGACAGAGCCCAGTAGAGCCCGACAGAGCCCGACAGAGCCCGACAGAGCCCGACAGAGCCCGACAGGGCCCAGTAGATCCCGACAGAGCCCGACAGAGCCCGACAGGGCCCGACAGGGCCCGACAGAGCCCAGTAGAGCCCGACAGAGCCCGACAGAGCCCGACAGAGCCCGACAGGGCCCGACAGGGCCCAGTAGATCCCGACAGAGCCCGACAGAGCCCGACAGAGCCCGACAGGGCCCGACAGGGCCCGACAGAGCCCGACAGAGCCCGACAGGGCCCGACAGGGCCCAGTAGAGCCCGACAGAGCCCGACAGAGCCCGACAGAACCCGTCAGAGCCCGACAGAGCCCGACAGAGCCCGACAGAGCCCGACAGAGCCCGTCAGAGCCCGGCAGAGCCCGACAGAGCCCGACAGAGCCCAGCAGAGCCCAGTAGAGCCCGACAGAGCCCGACAGAGCCCGACAGAACCCGACAGAGCCCGATAGAGCCCAGTAGAGCCCGACAGAGCCCGACAGAGCCCGACAGAGCCCGACAGGGCCCAGTAGAGACCGACAGAGCCCGACAGAGCCCAGTAGAGCCCAGTAGAGCCCGACAGAGCCCGACAGAGCCCGACAGAGCCCGACAGAGCCCGACGGGGCCCGACAGGGCCCGACAGAGCCCAGTTTAGCCCAGTAGAGCCCGACAGAGCCCGACAGAGCCCGACAGGGCCCAGTAGAGCCCGACAGAGCCCGACAGAGCCCGACAGAGCCCGACAGGGCCCGAAAGGGCCCAGTAGAGCCCGACAGAGCCCGACAGAGCCCGACAGAGGCCGACAGAGCCCAGTAGAGCCCGACAGAGCCCGACAGAGCCCGACAGAGCCCGACAGAGCCCGACAGAGCCCGACAGGGCCCAGTAGAGCCCGACAGAGCCCGACAGAGCCCGACAGAGCCCGACAGAGCCCGACAGGGCCCGAAAGGGCCCAGTAGAGCCCGACAGAGCCCGACAGAGCCCGACAGAGGCCGACAGAGCCCAGTAGAGCCCGACAGAGCCCGACAGAGCCCGACAGAGCCCGACAGAGCCCGACAGAACCCGTCAGAGCCCGGCAGAGCCCGACAGAAACCGACAGAGCCCGACAGGGCCCAGTAGAGCCCGACAGAGCCCGACAGAGCCCGACAGAGCCCGACAGGGCCCGAAAGGGCCCAGTAGAGCCCGACAGAGCCCGACAGAGCCCGACAGAGGCCGACAGAGCCCAGTAGAGCCCGACAGAGCCCGACAGAGCCCGACAGAGCCCGACAGAGCCCGACAGAACCCGTCAGAGCCCGGCAGAGCCCGACAGAGCCCGACAGAGCCCAGCAGAGCCCAGTAGAGCCCGACAGAGCCCGACAGAGCCCGACAGAACCCGACAGAGCCCGACAGAGCCCAGTAGAGCCCGACAGAGCCCGACAGAGCCCGACGAGCCCGACAGGGCCCAGTAGAGACCGACAGAGCCCGACAGAGCCCAGTAGAGCCCAGTAGAGCCCGACAGAGCCCGACAGAGTCCGACAGAGCCCGACAGAGCCCGACGGGGCCCGACAGGGCCCGACAGAGCCCAGTTTAGCCCAGTAGAGCCCGACAGAGCCCGACAGAGCCCGACAGAGCCCGACAGGGCCCAGTAGAGCCCGACAGAGCCCGACAGAGCCCGACAGGGCCCGACAGGGCCCAGTAGAGCCCGACAGACCCCGACAGAGCCCGACAGGGCCCGACAGAGCCCAGTAGAGCCCGACAGAGCCCGACAGAGCCCGACAGGGCCCGACAGGGCCCGACAGAGCCCGACAGAGCCCGACAGAGCCCGACAGGGCCCAGTAGAGCCCGACAGAACCCGACAGAGCCCGACAGAGCCCGACAGGGCCCGACAGAGCCCGACAGAGCCCAGTATAGCCCGACAGAGCCCGACAGAGCCGGACAGGGCCCGACAGAGCCCGCCAGAGCCCGACAGGGCCCGACAGGGCCCGACAGGGCCCGACATAGCCCGACAGAGCCCAGTAGAGCCCAGTAGAGCCCGACAGAGCCCGACAGAGCCCGACAGAGCCCGACAGGGCCCGACAGGGCCCGACAGGGCCCGACAGAGCCCAGTAGAGCCCAGTAGAGCCCGACAGAGCCCGACAGAGCCCGAAAGGGCCCGACAGAGCCCGACAGAGCCCGACAGGGCCCGACAGGGCCCGACAGGGCCCGACAGAGCCCAGTTTAGCCCAGTAGAGCCCGACAGAGCCCGACAGAGCCCGACAGAGCCCAGTAGAGCCCGACAGAGCCCGACAGCGCCCGACAGCGCCCGACAGAGCCCGACAGAGCCCGACAGAGCCCGACAGGGCACGACAGAGCCCGACAGAGCCCGACAGGGCCCGACAGAGCCCGACAGAGCCCGACAGAGCCCGACAGAGCCCGACAGAGCGCAGTAGAGCCCGACAGAGCCCGACAGAGCCCGACAGGGCCCGACAGGGACCGACAGGGCCCGACAGAGCCCGACAGAGCCCAGTAGAGCCCGACAGAGCCCGACAGAGCCCGACAGAGCCCGACAGGGCCCGACAGGGCCCGACAGGGCCCGACAGAGCCCGACAGAGCCTGACAGAGCCCGACAGGGCCCAGCAGAGCCCGACAGAGCCCGACAGGGCCCGACAGGGCTTGACAGGGCCCGACAGAGCCCGACAGGGCCCGACAGAGCCCGACAGATCCCGACAGGGCCCGACACGGCCCGACAGGGCCCAGTAGAGCCCGACAGAGCCCGACAGAGCCCGACAGGGCCCGACAGGGCCCGACAGAGCCCGACAGAGCCCGACAGGGCCCGACAGGGCCCGACAGAGCCCAGTAGAGCCCGACAGAACCCGACAGAGCCCGACAGAGCCCGACAGGGCCCGACAGGGCCCGACAGGGCCCGACAGAGCCCGACAGAGCCCGACAGGGCCCGACAGGGCCCGACAGAGCCCGACAGAGCCCGACAGGGCCCGACAGGGCCCAGTAGAGCCCGACAGAGCCCGACAGAGCCCGACAGAACCCGTCAGAGCCCGGCAGAGCCCGACAGAGCCCGACAGAGCCCGACAGAGCCCGACAGAACCCGTCAGAGCCCGGCAGAGCCCGACAGAGCCCGACAGAGCCCAGCAGAGCCCAGTAGAGCCCGACAGAGCCCGACAGAGCCCGACAGAACCCGACAGAGCCCGACAGAGCCCAGTAGAGCCCGACAGAGCCCGACAGAGCCCGACAGAGCCCGACAGGGCCCAGTAGAGACCGACAGAGCCCGACAGAGCCCAGTAGAGCCCAGTAGAGCCCGACAGAGCCCGACAGAGCCCGACAGAGCCCGACAGAGCCCGACGGGGCCCGACAGGGCCCGACAGAGCCCAGTTTAGCCCAGTAGAGCCCGACAGAGCCCGACAGAGCCCGACAGAGCCCGACAGGGCCCAGTAGAGCCCGACAGAGCCCGACAGAGCCCGACAGGGCCCGACAGGGCCCAGTAGAGCCCGACAGACCCTGACAGAGCCCGACAGGGCCCGACAGGGCCCGACAGAGCCCAGTAGAGCCCGACAGAGCCCGACAGAGCCCGACAGAGCCCGACAGGGCCCAACAGGGCCCGACAGAGCCCGACAGAGCCCGACAGAGCCCGACAGGGCCCGACACGGCCCGACAGGGCCCAGTAGAGCCCGACAGAGCCCGACAGAGCCCGACAGGGCCCGACAGGGCCCGACAGAGCCCGACAGAGCCCGACAGGGCCCGACAGGGCCCGACAGAGCCCAGTAGAGCCCGACAGAGCCCGACAGAGCCCGACAGAGCCCGACAGGGCCCGACAGGGCCCAGTAGATCCCGACAGAGCCCGACAGAGCCCGACAGAGCCCGACAGGGCCCGACAGGGCCCGACAGAGCCCGACAGAGCCCGACAGGGCCCGACAGGGCCCAGTAGAGCCCGACAGAGCCCGACAGAGCCCGACAGAACCTGTCAGAGCCCGGCAGAGCCCGACAGAGCCCGACAGAGCCCGACAGAGCCCGACAGAACCCGTCAGAGCCCGGCAGAGCCCGACAGAGCCCGACAGAGCCCAGCAGAGCCCAGTAGAGCCCGACAGAGCCCGACAGAGCCCGACAGAACCCGACAGAGCCCAGTAGAGCCCGACAGAGCCCGACAGAGCCCGACAGCGCACGACAGGGCCCAGTAGAGACCGACAGAGCCCGACAGAGCCCAGTAGAGCCCAGTAGAGCCCGACAGAGCCCGACAGAGCCCGACAGAGCCCGACGGGGCCCGACAGGGCCCGACAGAGCCCAGTTTAGCCCAGTAGAGCCCGACAGAGCCCGACAGAGCCCGACAGAGCCCGACAGGGCCCAGTAGAGCCCGACAGAGCCCGACAGAGCCCGACAGAGCCCGACAGGGCCCGACAGGGCCCAGTAGAGCCCGACAGAGCCCGACAGAGCCCGACAGAGCCCGACAGAGGCCGACAGAGCCCAGTAGAGCCCGACAGAGCCCGACAGAGCCCGACAGAGCCCGACAGAACCCGTCAGAGCCCGGCAGAGCCCGACAGAGCCCGACAGAGCCCAGCAGAGCCCAGTAGAGCCCGACAGAGCCCGACAGAGCCCGACAGAACCCGACAGAGCCCGACAGAGCCCAGTAGAGCCCGACAGAGCCCGACAGAGCCCGACAGAGCCCGACAGGGCCCAGTAGAGACCGACAGAGCCCGACAGAGCCCAGTAGAGCCCAGTAGAGCCCGACAGAGCCCGACAGAGCCCGACAGAGCCCGACGGGGCCCGACAGAGCCCGACAGAGCCCGACAGAGCCCGACAGAGCGCAGTAGAGCCCGACAGAGCCCGACAGAGCCCGACAGGGCCCGACAGGGCCCGACAGAGCCCGACAGAGCCCAGTAGAGCCCAGTAGAGCCCGACAGAGCCCGACAGAGCCCAGTAGAGCCCAGTAGAGCCCGACAGAGCCCGACAGAGCCCGACAGGGCCCGACAGGGCCCGACAGGGCCCGACAGAGCCCAGTTTAGCCCAGTAGAGCCCGACAGAGCCCGACAGAGCCCGACAGAGCCCAGTAGAGCCCGACAGAGCCCGACAGCGCCCGACAGCGCCCGACAGAGCCCGACAGAGCCCGACAGAGCCCGACAGGGCACGACAGAGCCCGACAGAGCCCGACAGGGCCCGACAGAGCCCGACAGAGCCCGACAGAGCCCGACAGAGCGCAGTAGAGCCCGACAGAGCCCGACAGAGCCCGACAGGGCCCGACAGGGACCGACAGGGCCCGACAGAGCCCGACAGAGCCCAGTAGAGCCCGACAGAGCCCGACAGAGCCCGACAGAGCCCGACAGGGCCCGACAGGGCCCGACAGGGCCCGACAGAGCCCGACAGAGCCTGACAGAGCCCGACAGGGCCCAGCAGAGCCCGACAGAGCCCGACAGGGCCCGACAGGGCTTGACAGGGCCCGACAGAGCCCGACAGGGCCCGACAGAGCCCGACAGATCCCGACAGGGCCCGACACGGCCCGACAGGGCCCAGTAGAGCCCGACAGAGCCCGACAGAGCCCGACAGGGCCCGACAGGGCCCGACAGAGCCCGACAGAGCCCGACAGGGCCCGACAGGGCCCGACAGAGCCCAGTAGAGCCCGACAGAGCCCGACAGAGCCCGACAGAGCCCGACAGGGCCCGACAGGGCCCGACAGGGCCCGACAGAGCCCGACAGAGCCCGACAGGGCCCGACAGGGCCCGACAGAGCCCGACAGAGCCCGACAGGGCCCAGTAGAGCCCGACAGAGCCCGACAGAGCCCGACAGAGCCCGACAGAACCCGTCAGAGCCCGGCAGAGCCCGACAGAGCCCGACAGAGCCCGACAGAGCCCGACAGAACCCGTCAGAGCCCGGCAGAGCCCGACAGAGCCCGACAGAGCCCAGCAGAGCCCAGTAGAGCCCGACAGAGCCCGACAGAGCCCGACAGAACCCGACAGAGCCCGACAGAGCCCAGTAGAGCCCGACAGAGCCCGACAGAGCCCGACAGAGCCCGACAGGGCCCAGTAGAGACCGACAGAGCCCGACAGAGCCCAGTAGAGCCCAGTAGAGCCCGACAGAGCCCGACAGAGCCCGACAGAGCCCGACAGAGCCCGACGGGGCCCGACTGGGCCCGACAGAGCCCAGTTTAGCCCAGTAGAGCCCGACAGAGCCCGACAGAGCCCGACAGAGCCCGACAGGGCCCAGTAGAGCCCGACAGAGCCCGACAGAGCCCGACAGGGCCCGACAGGGCCCAGTAGAGCCCGACAGACCCTGACAGAGCCCGACAGGGCCCGACAGGGCCCGACAGAGCCCAGTAGAGCCCGACAGAGCCCGACAGAGCCCGACAGAGCCCGACAGGGCCCAACAGGGCCCGACAGAGCCCGACAGAGCCCGACAGAGCCCGACAGGGCCCGACACGGCCCGACAGGGCCCAGTAGAGCCCGACAGAGCCCGACAGAGCCCGACAGGGCCCGACAGGGCCCGACAGAGCCCGACAGAGCCCGACAGAACCCGTCAGGGCCCGACAGAGCCCAGTAGAGCCCGACAGAGCCCGACAGAGCCCGACAGAGCCCGACAGGGCCCGACAGGGCCCAGTAGATCCCGACAGAGCCCGACAGAGCCCGACAGAGCCCGACAGGGCCCGACAGGGCCCGACAGAGCCCGACAGAGCCCGACAGGGCCCGACAGGGCCCAGTAGAGCCCGACAGAGCCCGACAGAGCCCGACAGAACCTGTCAGAGCCCGGCAGAGCCCGACAGAGCCCGACAGAGCCCGACAGAGCCCGACAGAGCCCGACAGAACCCGTCAGAGCCCGGCAGAGCCCGACAGAGCCCGACAGAGCCCAGCAGAGCCCAGTAGAGCCCGACAGAGCCCGACAGAGCCCGACAGAACCCGACAGAGCCCAGTAGAGCCCGACAGAGCCCGACAGAGCCCGACAGCGCACGACAGGGCCCAGTAGAGACCGACAGAGCCCGACAGAGCCCAGTAGAGCCCAGTAGAGCCCGACAGAGCCCGACAGAGCCCGACAGAGCCCGACAGAGCCCGACGGGGCCCGACAGGGCCCGACAGAGCCCAGTTTAGCCCAGTAGAGCCCGACAGAGCCCGACAGAGCCCGACAGAGCCCGACAGGGCCCAGTAGAGCCCGACAGAGCCCGACAGAGCCCGACAGAGCCCGACAGGGCCCGACAGGGCCCAGTAGAGCCCGACAGAGCCCGACAGAGCCCGACAGAGCCCGACAGAGGCCGACAGAGCCCAGTAGAGCCCGACAGAGCCCGACAGAGCCCGACAGAGCCCGACAGAACCCGTCAGAGCCCGGCAGAGCCCGACAGAGCCCGACAGAGCCCAGCAGAGCCCAGTAGAGCCCGACAGAGCCCGACAGAGCCCGACAGAACCCGACAGAGCCCGACAGAGCCCAGTAGAGCCCGACAGAGCCCGACAGAGCCCGACAGAGCCCGACAAGGCCCAGTAGAGACCGACAGAGCCCGACAGAGCCCAGTAGAGCCCAGTAGAGCCCGACAGAGCCCGACAGAGCCCGACAGAGCCCGACAGAGCCCGACGGGGCCCGACAGAGCCCGACAGAGCCCGACAGGGCCCGACAGGGCCCGACAGGGCCCGACAGAGCCCAGTAGAGCCCAGTAGAGCCCGACAGAGCCCGACAGAGCCCGACAGGGCCCGACAGAGCCCGACAGAGCCCGACAGAGCCCAGTAGAGCCCGACAGAGCCCGACAGGGCCCGACAGAGCCCGACAGAGCCCAGTAGAGCCCGACAGAGCCCGACAGCGCCCGACAGCGCCCGACAGCGCCCGACAGCGCCCGACCGAGCCCGACAGAGCCCGACAGAGCCCGACAGGGCACGACAGAGCCCGACAGGGCACGACAGAGCCCGACAGAGCCCGACAGGGCACGACAGAGCCCGACAGAGCCCGACAGAGCCCGACAGAGCCTGACAGGGCCCGACAGGGCCCAGTAGAGCCCGACAGAGCCCAGTAGAGCCCAGTAGAGCCCGACAGAGCCCGACAGAGCCCGACAGGGCCCGACAGGGCCCGACAGGGCCCAGTAGAGCCCGACAGAGCCCGACAGGGCCCGACAGAGCCCGACAGAGCCCGACAGGGCCCGACAGAGCCCGACAGAGCCCGACAGGGCTCAGTAGAGCCCGACAGAGCCCGACAGAGCCCGACAGAGCCCGACAGGGCCCGACAGAGCCCGACAGAGCCCGACAGGGCCCGACAGAGCCCGACAGGGCCCGACAGAGCCCGACAGGGCCCGACAGAGCCCGACAGAGCCCGACAGAGCCCAGTAGAGCCCGACAGAGCCCGACAGAGCCCGACAGGGCCCGACAGGGCCCGACAGAGCCCGACAGAGCCCGACAGGGCCCGACAGGGCCCGACAGAGCCCAGTAGATCCCGACAGAGCCCGACAGAGCCCGACAGGGCCCGACAGAGCCCGACAGAGCCCGACAGGGCCCGACAGGGCCCAGTAGAGCCCGACAGAGCCCGACAGGGCCCGACAGAGCCCGACAGAGCCCAGTAGAGCCCAGTAGAGCCCGACAGAGCCCGACAGAGCCCGACAGGGCCCGACAGGGCCCAGTAGAGCCCGACAGAGCCCGACAGAGCCCGACAGAGCCCGACAGGGCCCGACAGGGCCCAGTAGAGCCCGACAGTGCCCGACAGAGCCCGACAGAGCCCGACAGAGCCCAGTAGAGCCCAGTAGAGCCCGACAGAGCCCGACACAGCCCGACAGAGCCCGACAGAGCCCGACAGGGCCCGACAGAGCCCGACAGAGCCCGACAGGGCCCGACAGAGCCCGACAGAGCCCGACAGAGCGCAGTAGAGCCCGACAGAGCCCGACAGAGCCCGACAGAGCCCAGTAGAGCCCGACAGAGCCCGACAGAGCCCGACAGAGCCCGACAGGGCCCGACAGGGCCCGACAGAGCCCGACAGAGCCCGACAGGGCCCAGCAGAGCCCGACAGAGCCCGACAGGGCCCGACAGGGCTTGACAGGGCCCGACAGAGCCCGACAGGGCCCGACAGAGCCCGACAGATCCCGACAGGGCCCGACACGGCCCGACAGGGCCCAGTAGAGCCCGACAGAGCCCGACAGAGCCCGACAGGGCCCGACAGGGCCCGACAGAGCCCGACAGAGCCCGACAGGGCCCGACAGGGCCCGACAGAGCCCAGTAGAGCCCGACAGAGCCCGACAGAGCCCGACAGAGCCCGACAGAGCCCGACAGGGCCCAGTAGATCCCGACAGAGCCCGACAGAGCCCGACAGGGCCCGACAGGGCCCGACAGAGCCCAGTAGAGCCCGACAGAGCCCGACAGAGCCCGACAGAGCCCGACAGGGCCCGACAGGGCCCAGTAGATCCCGACAGAGCCCGACAGAGCCCGACAGAGCCCGACAGGGCCCGACAGGGCCCGACAGAGCCCGACAGAGCCCGACAGGGCCCGACAGGGCCCAGTAGAGCCCGACAGAGCCCGACAGAGCCCGACAGAACCCGTCAGAGCCCGACAGAGCCCGACAGAGCCCGACAGAGCCCGACAGAGCCCGTCAGAGCCCGGCAGAGCCCGACAGAGCCCGACAGAGCCCAGCAGAGCCCAGTAGAGCCCGACAGAGCCCGACAGAGCCCGACAGAACCCGACAGAGCCCGATAGAGCCCAGTAGAGCCCGACAGAGCCCGACAGAGCCCGACAGAGCCCGACAGGGCCCAGTAGAGACCGACAGAGCCCGACAGAGCCCAGTAGAGCCCAGTAGAGCCCGACAGAGCCCGACAGAGCCCGACAGAGCCCGACAGAGCCCGACGGGGCCCGACAGGGCCCGACAGAGCCCAGTTTAGCCCAGTAGAGCCCGACAGAGCCCGACAGAGCCCGACAGGGCCCAGTAGAGCCCGACAGAGCCCGACAGAGCCCGACAGAGCCCGACAGGGCCCGAAAGGGCCCAGTAGAGCCCGACAGAGCCCGACAGAGCCCGACAGAGGCCGACAGAGCCCAGTAGAGCCCGACAGAGCCCGACAGAGCCCGACAGAGCCCGACAGAGCCCGACAGAGCCCGACAGGGCCCAGTAGAGCCCGACAGAGCCCGACAGAGCCCGACAGAGCCCGACAGAGCCCGACAGAGCCCGACAGGGCCCGAAAGGGCCCAGTAGAGCCCGACAGAGCCCGACAGAGCCCGACAGAGGCCGACAGAGCCCAGTAGAGCCCGACAGAGCCCGACAGAGCCCGACAGAGCCCGACAGAGCCCGACAGAGCCCGACAGAGCCCGACAGGGCACGACAGAGCCCGACAGGGCCCGACAGAGCCCGACAGAGCCCAGTAGAGCCCGACAGAGCCCGACAGCGCCCGACAGCGCCCGACAGCGCCCGACAGCGCCCGACAGAGCCCGACAGAGCCCGACAGAGCCCGACAGGGCACGACAGAGCCCGACAGGGCACGACAGAGCCCGACAGAGCCCGACAGGGCACGACAGAGCCCGACAGAGCCCGACAGAGCCCGACAGAGCCTGACAGGGCCCGACAGGGCCCAGTAGAGCCCGACAGAGCCCAGTAGAGCCCAGTAGAGCCCGACAGAGCCCGACAGAGCCCGACAGGGCCCGACAGGGCCCGACAGGGCCCAGTAGAGCCCGACAGAGCCCGACAGGGCCCGACAGAGCCCGACAGAGCCCGACAGGGCCCGACAGAGCCCGACAGAGCCCGACAGGGCTCAGTAGAGCCCGACAGAGCCCGACAGAGCCCGACAGAGCCCGACAGGGCCCGACAGAGCCCGACAGAGCCCGACAGGGCCCGACAGAGCCCGACAGGGCCCGACAGAGCCCGACAGGGCCCGACAGAGCCCGACAGAGCCCGACAGAGCCCAGTAGAGCCCGACAGAGCCCGACAGAGCCCGACAGGGCCCGACAGGGCCCGACAGAGCCCGACAGAGCCCGACAGGGCCCGACAGGGCCCGACAGAGCCCAGTAGATCCCGACAGAGCCCGACAGAGCCCGACAGGGCCCGACAGAGCCCGACAGAGCCCGACAGGGCCCGACAGGGCCCAGTAGAGCCCGACAGAGCCCGACAGGGCCCGACAGAGCCCGACAGAGCCCAGTAGAGCCCAGTAGAGCCCGACAGAGCCCGACAGAGCCCGACAGTGCCCTACAGGGCCCAGTAGAGCCCGACAGAGCCCGACAGAGCCCGACAGAGCCCGACAGGGCCCGACAGGGCCCAGTAGAGCCCGACAGTGCCCGACAGAGCCCGACAGAGCCCGACAGAGCCCAGTAGAGCCCAGTAGAGCCCGACAGAGCCCGACACAGCCCGACAGAGCCCGACAGAGCCCGACAGGGCCCGACAGAGCCCGACAGAGCCCGACAGGGCCCGACAGAGCCCGACAGAGCCCGACAGAGCGCAGTAGAGCCCGACAGAGCCCGACAGAGCCCGACAGAGCCCAGTAGAGCCCGACAGAGCCCGACAGAGCCCGACAGAGCCCGACAGGGCCCGACAGGGCCCGACAGAGCCCGACAGAGCCCGACAGGGCCCAGCAGAGCCCGACAGAGCCCGACAGGGCCCGACAGGGCTTGACAGGGCCCGACAGAGCCCGACAGGGCCCGACAGAGCCCGACAGATCCCGACAGGGCCCGACACGGCCCGACAGGGCCCAGTAGAGCCCGACAGAGCCCGACAGAGCCCGACAGGGCCCGACAGGGCCCGACAGAGCCCGACAGAGCCCGACAGGGCCCGACAGGGCCCGACAGAGCCCAGTAGAGCCCGACAGAGCCCGACAGAGCCCGACAGAGCCCGACAGAGCCCGACAGGGCCCAGTAGATCCCGACAGAGCCCGACAGTGCCCGACAGGGCCCGACAGGGCCCGACAGAGCCCAGTAGAGCCCGACAGAGCCCGACAGAGCCCGACAGAGCCCGACAGGGCCCGACAGGGCCCAGTAGATCCCGACAGAGCCCGACAGAGCCCGACAGAGCCCGACAGGGCCCGACAGGGCCCGACAGAGCCCGACAGAGCCCGACAGGGCCCGACAGGGCCCAGTAGAGCCCGACAGAGCCCGACAGAGCCCGACAGAACCCGTCAGAGCCCGACAGAGCCC
This sequence comes from Caloenas nicobarica, assembly GCF_036013445.1. NCBI lineage: Eukaryota > Metazoa > Chordata > Aves > Columbiformes > Columbidae > Caloenas > Caloenas nicobarica. The sequence goes on from NW_027017239.1 coordinate 91,085, forward strand.
GACAGAGCCCGACAGAGCCCGACAGAGCCCGTCAGAGCCCGGCAGAGCCCGACAGAGCCCGACAGAGCCCAGCAGAGCCCAGTAGAGCCCGACAGAGCCCGACAGAGCCCGACAGAACCCGACAGAGCCCGATAGAGCCCAGTAGAGCCCGACAGAGCCCGACAGAGCCCGACAGAGCCCGACAGGGCCCAGTAGAGACCGACAGAGCCCGACAGAGCCCAGTAGAGCCCAGTAGAGCCCGACAGAGCCCGACAGAGCCCGACAGAGCCCGACAGAGCCCGACGGGGCCCGACAGGGCCCGACAGAGCCCAGTTTAGCCCAGTAGAGCCCGACAGAGCCCGACAGAGCCCGACAGGGCCCAGTAGAGCCCGACAGAGCCCGACAGAGCCCGACAGAGCCCGACAGGGCCCGAAAGGGCCCAGTAGAGCCCGACAGAGCCCGACAGAGCCCGACAGAGGCCGACAGAGCCCAGTAGAGCCCGACAGAGCCCGACAGAGCCCGACAGAGCCCGACAGAGCCCGACAGAGCCCGACAGGGCCCAGTAGAGCCCGACAGAGCCCGACAGAGCCCGACAGAGCCCGACAGAGCCCGACAGAGCCCGACAGGGCCCGAAAGGGCCCAGTAGAGCCCGACAGAGCCCGACAGAGCCCGACAGAGGCCGACAGAGCCCAGTAGAGCCCGACAGAGCCCGACAGAGCCCGACAGAGCCCGACAGAGCCCGTCAGAGCCCGGCAGAGCCCGACAGAGCCCGACAGAGCCCAGCAGAGCCCAGTAGAGCCCGACAGAGCCCGACAGAGCCCGACAGAACCCGACAGAGCCCGACAGAGCCCAGTAGAGCCCGACAGAGCCCGACAGAGCCCGACGAGCCCGACAGGGCCCAGTAGAGACCGACAGAGCCCGACAGAGCCCAGTAGAGCCCAGTAGAGCCCGACAGAGCCCGACAGAGCCCGACAGAGCCCGACAGAGCCCGACGGGGCCCGACAGGGCCCGACAGAGCCCAGTTTAGCCCAGTAGAGCCCGACAGAGCCCGACAGAGCCCGACAGAGCCCGACAGGGCCCAGTAGAGCCCGACAGAGCCCGACAGAGCCCGACAGGGCCCGACAGGGCCCAGTAGAGCCCGACAGACCCCGACAGAGCCCGACAGGGCCCGACAGAGCCCAGTAGAGCCCGACAGAGCCCGACAGAGCCCGACAGGGCCCGACAGGGCCCGACAGAGCCCGACAGAGCCCGACAGAGCCCGACAGGGCCCAGTAGAGCCCGACAGAACCCGACAGAGCCCGACAGAGCCCGACAGGGCCCGACAGAGCCCGACAGAGCCCAGTATAGCCCGACAGAGCCCGACAGAGCCGGACAGGGCCCGACAGAGCCCGCCAGAGCCCGACAGGGCCCGACAGGGCCCGACAGGGCCCGACATAGCCCGACAGAGCCCAGTAGAGCCCAGTAGAGCCCGACAGAGCCCGACAGAGCCCGACAGAGCCCGACAGGGCCCGACAGGGCCCGACAGGGCCCGACAGAGCCCAGTAGAGCCCAGTAGAGCCCGACAGAGCCCGACAGAGCCCGAAAGGGCCCGACAGAGCCCGACAGAGCCCGACAGAGCCCAGTAGAGCCCGACAGAGCCCGACAGGGCCCGACAGGGCCCGACAGGGCCCGACAGAGCCCAGTTTAGCCCAGTAGAGCCCGACAGAGCCCGACAGAGCCCGACAGAGCCCAGTAGAGCCCGACAGAGCCCGACAGCGCCCGACAGCGCCCGACAGAGCCCGACAGAGCCCGACAGAGCCCGACAGGGCACGACAGAGCCCGACAGAGCCCGACAGGGCCCGACAGAGCCCGACAGAGCCCGACAGAGCCCGACAGAGCCCGACAGAGCGCAGTAGAGCCCGACAGAGCCCGACAGAGCCCGACAGGGCCCGACAGGGACCGACAGGGCCCGACAGAGCCCGACAGAGCCCAGTAGAGCCCGACAGAGCCCGACAGAGCCCGACAGAGCCCGACAGGGCCCGACAGGGCCCGACAGGGCCCGACAGAGCCCGACAGAGCCTGACAGAGCCCGACAGGGCCCAGCAGAGCCCGACAGAGCCCGACAGGGCCCGACAGGGCTTGACAGGGCCCGACAGAGCCCGACAGGGCCCGACAGAGCCCGACAGATCCCGACAGGGCCCGACACGGCCCGACAGGGCCCAGTAGAGCCCGACAGAGCCCGACAGAGCCCGACAGGGCCCGACAGGGCCCGACAGAGCCCGACAGAGCCCGACAGGGCCCGACAGGGCCCGACAGAGCCCAGTAGAGCCCGACAGAACCCGACAGAGCCCGACAGAGCCCGACAGGGCCCGACAGGGCCCGACAGGGCCCGACAGAGCCCGACAGAGCCCGACAGGGCCCGACAGGGCCCGACAGAGCCCGACAGAGCCCGACAGGGCCCGACAGGGCCCAGTAGAGCCCGACAGAGCCCGACAGAGCCCGACAGAACCCGTCAGAGCCCGGCAGAGCCCGACAGAGCCCGACAGAGCCCGACAGAGCCCGACAGAACCCGTCAGAGCCCGGCAGAGCCCGACAGAGCCCGACAGAGCCCAGCAGAGCCCAGTAGAGCCCGACAGAGCCCGACAGAGCCCGACAGAACCCGACAGAGCCCGACAGAGCCCAGTAGAGCCCGACAGAGCCCGACAGAGCCCGACAGAGCCCGACAGGGCCCAGTAGAGACCGACAGAGCCCGACAGAGCCCAGTAGAGCCCAGTAGAGCCCGACAGAGCCCGACAGAGCCCGACAGAGCCCGACAGAGCCCGACGGGGCCCGACAGGGCCCGACAGAGCCCAGTTTAGCCCAGTAGAGCCCGACAGAGCCCGACAGAGCCCGACAGAGCCCGACAGGGCCCAGTAGAGCCCGACAGAGCCCGACAGAGCCCGACAGGGCCCGACAGGGCCCAGTAGAGCCCGACAGACCCTGACAGAGCCCGACAGGGCCCGACAGGGCCCGACAGAGCCCAGTAGAGCCCGACAGAGCCCGACAGAGCCCGACAGAGCCCGACAGGGCCCAACAGGGCCCGACAGAGCCCGACAGAGCCCGACAGAGCCCGACAGGGCCCGACACGGCCCGACAGGGCCCAGTAGAGCCCGACAGAGCCCGACAGAGCCCGACAGGGCCCGACAGGGCCCGACAGAGCCCGACAGAGCCCGACAGGGCCCGACAGGGCCCGACAGAGCCCAGTAGAGCCCGACAGAGCCCGACAGAGCCCGACAGAGCCCGACAGGGCCCGACAGGGCCCAGTAGATCCCGACAGAGCCCGACAGAGCCCGACAGAGCCCGACAGGGCCCGACAGGGCCCGACAGAGCCCGACAGAGCCCGACAGGGCCCGACAGGGCCCAGTAGAGCCCGACAGAGCCCGACAGAGCCCGACAGAACCTGTCAGAGCCCGGCAGAGCCCGACAGAGCCCGACAGAGCCCGACAGAGCCCGACAGAGCCCGACAGAACCCGTCAGAGCCCGGCAGAGCCCGACAGAGCCCGACAGAGCCCAGCAGAGCCCAGTAGAGCCCGACAGAGCCCGACAGAGCCCGACAGAACCCGACAGAGCCCAGTAGAGCCCGACAGAGCCCGACAGAGCCCGACAGCGCACGACAGGGCCCAGTAGAGACCGACAGAGCCCGACAGAGCCCAGTAGAGCCCAGTAGAGCCCGACAGAGCCCGACAGAGCCCGACAGAGCCCGACAGAGCCCGACGGGGCCCGACAGGGCCCGACAGAGCCCAGTTTAGCCCAGTAGAGCCCGACAGAGCCCGACAGAGCCCGACAGAGCCCGACAGGGCCCAGTAGAGCCCGACAGAGCCCGACAGAGCCCGACAGAGCCCGACAGGGCCCGACAGGGCCCAGTAGAGCCCGACAGAGCCCGACAGAGCCCGACAGAGCCCGACAGAGGCCGACAGAGCCCAGTAGAGCCCGACAGAGCCCGACAGAGCCCGACAGAGCCCGACAGAACCCGTCAGAGCCCGGCAGAGCCCGACAGAGCCCGACAGAGCCCAGCAGAGCCCAGTAGAGCCCGACAGAGCCCGACAGAGCCCGACAGAACCCGACAGAGCCCGACAGAGCCCAGTAGAGCCCGACAGAGCCCGACAGAGCCCGACAGAGCCCGACAGGGCCCAGTAGAGACCGACAGAGCCCGACAGAGCCCAGTAGAGCCCAGTAGAGCCCGACAGAGCCCGACAGAGCCCGACAGAGCCCGACGGGGCCCGACAGAGCCCGACAGAGCCCGACAGAGCCCGACAGAGCGCAGTAGAGCCCGACAGAGCCCGACAGAGCCCGACAGGGCCCGACAGGGCCCGACAGAGCCCGACAGAGCCCAGTAGAGCCCAGTAGAGCCCGACAGAGCCCGACAGAGCCCAGTAGAGCCCAGTAGAGCCCGACAGAGCCCGACAGAGCCCGACAGGGCCCGACAGGGCCCGACAGGGCCCGACAGAGCCCAGTTTAGCCCAGTAGAGCCCGACAGAGCCCGACAGAGCCCGACAGAGCCCAGTAGAGCCCGACAGAGCCCGACAGCGCCCGACAGCGCCCGACAGAGCCCGACAGAGCCCGACAGAGCCCGACAGGGCACGACAGAGCCCGACAGAGCCCGACAGGGCCCGACAGAGCCCGACAGAGCCCGACAGAGCCCGACAGAGCGCAGTAGAGCCCGACAGAGCCCGACAGAGCCCGACAGGGCCCGACAGGGACCGACAGGGCCCGACAGAGCCCGACAGAGCCCAGTAGAGCCCGACAGAGCCCGACAGAGCCCGACAGAGCCCGACAGGGCCCGACAGGGCCCGACAGGGCCCGACAGAGCCCGACAGAGCCTGACAGAGCCCGACAGGGCCCAGCAGAGCCCGACAGAGCCCGACAGGGCCCGACAGGGCTTGACAGGGCCCGACAGAGCCCGACAGGGCCCGACAGAGCCCGACAGATCCCGACAGGGCCCGACACGGCCCGACAGGGCCCAGTAGAGCCCGACAGAGCCCGACAGAGCCCGACAGGGCCCGACAGGGCCCGACAGAGCCCGACAGAGCCCGACAGGGCCCGACAGGGCCCGACAGAGCCCAGTAGAGCCCGACAGAGCCCGACAGAGCCCGACAGAGCCCGACAGGGCCCGACAGGGCCCGACAGGGCCCGACAGAGCCGGACAGAGCCCGACAGGGCCCGACAGGGCCCGACAGAGCCCGACAGAGCCCGACAGGGCCCAGTAGAGCCCGACAGAGCCCGACAGAGCCCGACAGAGCCCGACAGAACCCGTCAGAGCCCGGCAGAGCCCGACAGAGCCCGACAGAGCCCGACAGAGCCCGACAGAACCCGTCAGAGCCCGGCAGAGCCCGACAGAGCCCGACAGAGCCCAGCAGAGCCCAGTAGAGCCCGACAGAGCCCGACAGAGCCCGACAGAACCCGACAGAGCCCGACAGAGCCCAGTAGAGCCCGACAGAGCCCGACAGAGCCCGACAGAGCCCGACAGGGCCCAGTAGAGACCGACAGAGCCCGACAGAGCCCAGTAGAGCCCAGTAGAGCCCGACAGAGCCCGACAGAGCCCGACAGAGCCCGACAGAGCCCGACGGGGCCCGACAGGGCCCGACAGAGCCCAGTTTAGCCCAGTAGAGCCCGACAGAGCCCGACAGAGCCCGACAGAGCCCGACAGGGCCCAGTAGAGCCCGACAGAGCCCGACAGAGCCCGACAGGGCCCGACAGGGCCCAGTAGAGCCCGACAGACCCTGACAGAGCCCGACAGGGCCCGACAGGGCCCGACAGAGCCCAGTAGAGCCCGACAGAGCCCGACAGAGCCCGACAGAGCCCGACAGGGCCCAACAGGGCCCGACAGAGCCCGACAGAGCCCGACAGAGCCCGACAGGGCCCGACACGGCCCGACAGGGCCCAGTAGAGCCCGACAGAGCCCGACAGAGCCCGACAGGGCCCGACAGGGCCCGACAGAGCCCGACAGAGCCCGACAGAACCCGTCAGGGCCCGACAGAGCCCAGTAGAGCCCGACAGAGCCCGACAGAGCCCGACAGAGCCCGACAGGGCCCGACAGGGCCCAGTAGATCCCGACAGAGCCCGACAGAGCCCGACAGAGCCCGACAGGGCCCGACAGGGCCCGACAGAGCCCGACAGAGCCCGACAGGGCCCGACAGGGCCCAGTAGAGCCCGACAGAGCCCGACAGAGCCCGACAGAACCTGTCAGAGCCCGGCAGAGCCCGACAGAGCCCGACAGAGCCCGACAGAGCCCGACAGAGCCCGACAGAACCCGTCAGAGCCCGGCAGAGCCCGACAGAGCCCGACAGAGCCCAGCAGAGCCCAGTAGAGCCCGACAGAGCCCGACAGAGCCCGACAGAACCCGACAGAGCCCAGTAGAGCCCGACAGAGCCCGACAGAGCCCGACAGCGCACGACAGGGCCCAGTAGAGACCGACAGAGCCCGACAGAGCCCAGTAGAGCCCAGTAGAGCCCGACAGAGCCCGACAGAGCCCGACAGAGCCCGACAGAGCCCGACGGGGCCCGACAGGGCCCGACAGAGCCCAGTTTAGCCCAGTAGAGCCCGACAGAGCCCGACAGAGCCCGACAGAGCCCGACAGGGCCCAGTAGAGCCCGACAGAGCCCGACAGAGCCCGACAGAGCCCGACAGGGCCCGACAGGGCCCAGTAGAGCCCGACAGAGCCCGACAGAGCCCGACAGAGCCCGACAGAGGCCGACAGAGCCCAGTAGAGCCCGACAGAGCCCGACAGAGCCCGACAGAGCCCGACAGAACCCGTCAGAGCCCGGCAGAGCCCGACAGAGCCCGACAGAGCCCAGCAGAGCCCAGTAGAGCCCGACAGAGCCCGACAGAGCCCGACAGAACCCGACAGAGCCCGACAGAGCCCAGTAGAGCCCGACAGAGCCCGACAGAGCCCGACAGAGCCCGACAAGGCCCAGTAGAGACCGACAGAGCCCGACAGAGCCCAGTAGAGCCCAGTAGAGCCCGACAGAGCCCGACAGAGCCCGACAGAGCCCGACAGAGCCCGACGGGGCCCGACAGAGCCCGACAGAGCCCGACAGAGCCCGACAGAGCGCAGTAGAGCCCGACAGAGCCCGACAGAGCCCGACAGGGCCCGACAGGGCCCGACAGAGCCCGACAGAGCCCAGTAGAGCCCAGTAGAGCCCGACAGAGCCCGACAGAGCCCAGTAGAGCCCAGTAGAGCCCGACAGAGCCCGACAGAGCCCGACAGGGCCCAGTAAAGCCCGACAGAGCCCGACAGAGCCCGACAGAGCCCGACAGAGCCCGAGAGAGCGCAGTAGAGCCCGACAGAGCCCGACAGAGCCCGACAGGGCCCGACAGGGCCCGACAGAGCCCGACAGAGCCCAGTAGAGCCCGACAGAGCCCGACAGAGCCCGACAGGGCCCGACAGGGCCCGACAGGGCCCGACAGAGCCCGACAGAGCCTGACAGAGCCCGACAGGGCCCAGCAGAGCCCGACAGAGCCCGACAGGGCCCGACAGGGCTTGACAGGGCCCGACAGAGCCCGACAGGGCCCGACAGAGCCCGACAGATCCCGACAGGGCCCGACACGGCCCGACAGGGCCCAGTAGAGCCCGACAGAGCCCGACAGAGCCCGACAGGGCCCAGTAGAGCCCGACAGAGCCCGACAGAGCCCGACAGGGCCCGACAGGGCCCGACAGAGCCCAGTAGAGCCCGACAGAGCCCGACAGAGCCCGACAGAGCCCGACAGGGCCCGACAGGGCCCAGTAGATCCCGACAGAGCCCGACAGAGCCCGACAGAGCCCGACAGGGCCCGACAGGGCCCGACAGGGCCCGACAGAGCCCGACAGAGCCCGACAGGGCCCGACAGGGCCCGACAGAGCCCGACAGGGCCCGACAGGGCCCAGTAGAGCCCAACAGAGCCCGACAGAGCCCGACAGAACCCGTCAGAGCCCGGCAGAGCCCGACAGAGCCCGACAGAGCCCGACAGAGCCCGACAGAACCCGTCAGAGCCCGGCAGAGCCCGACAGAGCCCGACAGAGCCCAGCAGAGCCCAGTAGAGCCCGACAGAGCCCGACAGAGCCCGACAGAACCCGACAGAGCCCGACAGAGCCCAGTAGAGCCCGACAGAGCCCGACAGAGCCCGACAGAGCCCGACAGGGCCCAGTAGAGACCGACAGAGCCCGACAGAGCCCAGTAGAGCCCAGTAGAGCCCGACAGAGCCCGACAGAGCCCGACAGAGCCCGACAGAGCCCGACGGGGCCCGACAGGGCCCGACAGAGCCCAGTTTAGCCCAGTAGAGCCCGACAGAGCCCGACAGAGCCCGACAGAGCCCGACAGGGCCCAGTAGAGCCCGACAGAGCCCGACAGAGCCCGACAGAGCCCGACAGGGCCCGACAGGGCCCAGTAGAGCCCGACAGAGCCCAGTAGAGCCCAGTAGAGCCCGACAGAGCCCGACAGAGCCCGACAGAGCCCGACAGAGCCCGACGGGGCCCGACAGGGCCCGACAGAGCCCAGTTTAGCCCAGTAGAGCCCGACAGAGCCCGACAGAGCCCGACAGAGCCCGACAGGGCCCAGTAGAGCCCGACAGAGCCCGACAGAGCCCGACAGAGCCCGACAGGGCCCGACAGGGCCCAGTAGAGCCCGACAGAGCCCGACAGAGCCCGACAGAGCCCGACAGAGGCCGACAGAGCCCAGTAGAGCCCGACAGAGCCCGACAGAGCCCGACAGAGCCCGACAGAACCCGTCAGAGCCCGGCAGAGCCCGACAGAGCCCGACAGAGCCCAGTAGAGCCCAGTAGAGCCCGACAGAGCCCGACAGAGCCCGACAGGGCCCAGTAAAGCCCGACAGAGCCCGACAGAGCCCGACAGAGCCCGACAGAGCCCGAGAGAGCGCAGTAGAGCCCGACAGAGCCCGACAGAGCCCGACAGGGCCCGACAGGGCCCGACAGAGCCCGACAGAGCCCAGTAGAGCCCGACAGAGCCCGACAGAGCCCGACAGGGCCCGACAGGGCCCGACAGGGCCCGACAGAGCCCGACAGAGCCTGACAGAGCCCGACAGGGCCCAGCAGAGCCCGACAGAGCCCGACAGGGCCCGACAGGGCTTGACAGGGCCCGACAGAGCCCGACAGGGCCCGACAGAGCCCGACAGATCCCGACAGGGCCCGACACGGCCCGACAGGGCCCAGTAGAGCCCGACAGAGCCCGACAGAGCCCGACAGGGCCTGACAGGGCCCGACAGAGCCCGACAGAGCCCGACAGGGCCCGACAGGGCCCGACAGAGCCCAGTAGAGCCCGACAGAGCCCGACAGAGCCCGACAGAGCCCGACAGGGCCCGACAGGGCCCAGTAGATCCCGACAGAGCCCGACAGAGCCCGACAGAGCCCGACAGGGCCCGACAGGGCCCGACAGGGCCCGACAGAGCCCGACAGAGCCCGACAGGGCCCGACAGGGCCCGACAGAGCCCGACAGGGCCCGACAGGGCCCAGTAGAGCCCAACAGAGCCCGACAGAGCCCGACAGAACCCGTCAGAGCCCGGCAGAGCCCGACAGAGCCCGACAGAGCCCGACAGAGCCCGACAGAACCCGTCAGAGCCCGGCAGAGCCCGACAGAGCCCGACAGAGCCCAGCAGAGCCCAGTAGAGCCCGACAGAGCCCGACAGAGCCCGACAGAACCCGACAGAGCCCGACAGAGCCCAGTAGAGCCCGACAGAGCCCGACAGAGCCCGACAGAGCCCGACAGGGCCCAGTAGAGACCGACAGAGCCCGACAGAGCCCAGTAGAGCCCAGTAGAGCCCGACAGAGCCCGACAGAGCCCGACAGAGCCCGACAGAGCCCGACGGGGCCCGACAGGGCCCGACAGAGCCCAGTTTAGCCCAGTAGAGCCCGACAGAGCCCGACAGAGCCCGACAGAGCCCGACAGGGCCCAGTAGAGCCCGACAGAGCCCGACAGAGCCCGACAGAGCCCGACAGGGCCCGACAGGGCCCAGTAGAGCCCGACAGAGCCCGACAGAGCCCGACAGAGCCCGACAGAGGCCGACAGAGCCCAGTATAGCCCGACAGAGCCCGACAGGGCCCGACAGAGCCCGACAGAGCCCGTCAGAGCCCGGCAGAGCCCGACAGAGCCCGACAGAGCCCAGCAGAGCCCAGTAGAGCCCGACAGAGCCCGACAGAACCCGACAGAGCCCGACAGAGCCCAGTAGAGCCCGACAGAGCCCGACAGAGCCCGACAGAGCCCGACAGGGCCCAGTAGAGACCGACAGAGCCCGACAGAGCCCAGTAGAGCCCAGTAGAGCCCGACAGAGCCCGACAGAGCCCGACAGAGCCCGACAGAGCCCGACGGGGCCCGACAGGGCCCGACAGAGCCCAGTTTAGCCCAGTAGAGCCCGACAGAGCCCGACAGAGCCCGACAGAGCCCGACAGGGCCCAGTAGAGCCCGACAGAGCCCGACAGAGCCCGACAGAGCCCGACAGGGCCCGACAGGGCCCAGTAGAGCCCGACAGACCCCGATAGAGCCCGACAGGGCCCGACAGGGCCCGACAGAGCCCAGTAGAGCCCGACAGAGCCCGACAGAGCCCGACAGAGCCCGACAGGGCCCGACAGGGCCCGACAGAGCCCGACAGAGCCCGACAGAGCCCGACAGGGCCCAGTAGAGCCCGACAGAACCCGACAGAGCCCGACAGAGCCCGACAGGGCCCGACAGAGCCCGACAGAGCCCAGTATAGCCCGACAGAGCCCGACAGAGCCGGACAGGGCCCGACAGAGCCCGCCAGAGCCCGACAGGGCCCGACAGGGCCCGACAGGGCCCGACATAGCCCGACAGAGCCCAGTAGAGCCCAGTAGAGCCCGACAGAGCCCGACAGAGCCCGACAGGGCCCGACAGGGCCCGACAGGGCCCGACAGAGCCCAGTAGAGCCCAGTAGAGCCCGACAGAGCCCGACAGAGCCCGACAGGGCCCGACAGAGCCCGACAGAGCCCGACAGAGCCCAGTAGAGCCCGACAGAGCCCGACAGGGCCCGACAGGGCCCGACAGGGCCCGACAGAGCCCAGTTTAGCCCAGTAGAGCCCGACAGAGCCCGACAGAGCCCAGTAGAGCCCGACAGAGCCCGACAGCGCCCGACAGCGCCCGACAGCGCCCGACAGCGCCCGACAGAGCCCGACAGAGCCCGACAGGGCACGACAGAGCCCGACAGAGCCCGACAGGGCACGACAGAGCCCGACAGAGCCTGACAGGGCCCGACAGAGCCCGACAGAGCCCGACAGGGCTCAGTAGAGCCCGACAGAGCCCGACAGAGCCCGACAGGGCCCGACAGGGCCCGACAGAGCCCGACAGAGCCCGACAGGGCCCGACAGGGCCCGACAGAGCCCGACAGAGCCCGACAGAGCCCAGTAGAGCCCGACAGAGCCCGACAGAGCCCGACAGGGCCCGACAGGGCCCGACAGAGCCCGACAGATCCCGACAGGGCCCAGTAGAGCCCGACAGAGCCCGACAGGGCCCGACAGAGCCCGACAGAGCCCAGTAGATCCCGACAGAGCCCGACAGGGCCCGACAGGGCCCGACAGGGCCCGACAGAGCCCAGTAGAGCCCGACAGAGCCCGACAGAGCCCGACAGAGCCCGACAGGGCCCGACAGGGCCCAGTAGAGCCCGACAGAGCCCGACAGGGCCCGACAGAGCCCGACAGAGCCCGACAGGGCCCGACAGGGCCCGACAGAGCCCGAAAGGGCCCGACAGAGCCCGACAGGGCCCGACAGGGCACGACAGAGCCCGACAGAGCCCGACAGGGCCCGACAGGGCCCGATAGAGCCCGACAGAGCCCGACAGAACCCGACAGAGCCCGACAGAGCCCAGTAGAGCCCAGTAGAGCCCGACAGAGCCCGACAGAGCCCGACAGAGCCCGACAGGGCCCGACAGGGCCCAGTAGAGCCCGACAGAGCCCGACAGAGCCCGACAGAGCCCGACAGGGCCCGACAGGGCCCAGTAGAGCCCGACAGTGCCCGACAGAGCCCGACAGAGCCCGACAGAGCCCAGTAGAGCCCAGTAGAGCCCGACAGAGCCCGACACAGCCCGACAGAGCCCGACAGAGCCCGACAGGGCCCGACAGAGCCCGACAGAGCCCGACAGGGCCCGACAGAGCCCGACAGAGCCCGACAGAGCGCAGTAGAGCCCACAGAGCCCGACAGAGCCCGACAGAGCCCGACAGAGCCCAGTAGAGCCCGACAGAGCCCGACAGAGCCCGACAGAGCCCGACAGGGCCCGACAGGGCCCGACAGGGCCCGACAGAGCCCGACAGAGCCTGACAGAGCCCGACAGGGCCCAGCAGAGCCCGACAGAGCCCGACAGGGCCCGACAGGGCTTGACAGGGCCCGACAGAGCCCGACAGGGCCCGACAGAGCCCGACAGATCCCGACAGGGCCCGACACGGCCCGACAGGGCCCAGTAGAGCCCGACAGAGCCCGACAGAGCCCGACAGGGCCCGACAGGGCCCGACAGAGCCCGACAGAGCCCGACAGGGCCCGACAGGGCCCGACAGAGCCCAGTAGAGCCCGACAGAGCCCGACAGAGCCCGACAGAGCCCGACAGGGCCCGACAGGGCCCAGTAGATCCCGACAGAGCCCGACAGAGCCCGACAGAGCCCGACAGGGCCCGACAGGGCCCAGTAGAGCCCGACAGAGCCCGACAGAGCCCGACAGAACCCGTCAGAGCCCGGCAGAGCCCGACAGAGCCCGACAGAGCCCGACAGAGCCCGACAGAGCCCGACAGAACCCGTCAGAGCCCGGCAGAGCCCGACAGAGCCCGACAGAGCCCAGCAGAGCCCAGTAGAGCCCGACAGAGCCCGACAGAGCCCGACAGAACCCGACAGAGCCCGACAGAGCCCAGTAGAGCCCGACAGAGCCCGACAGAGCCCGACAGAGCCCGACAGGGCCCAGTAGAGACCGACAGAGCCCGACAGAGCCCAGTAGAGCCCAGTAGAGCCCGACAGAGCCCGACAGAGCCCGACAGAGCCCGACAGAGCCCGACGGGGCCCGACAGGGCCCGACAGAGCCCAGTTTAGCCCAGTAGAGCCCGACAGAGCCCGACAGGGCCCGACAGGGCCCGACAGGGCCCGACAGAGCCCAGTTTAGCCCAGTAGAGCCCGACAGAGCCCGACAGAGCCCGACAGAGCCCAGTAGAGCCCGACAGAGCCCGACAGCGCCCGACAGCGCCCGACAGCGCCCGACAGAGCCCGACAGAGCCCGACAGAGCCCGACAGGGCACGACAGAGCCCGACAGAGCCCGACAGGGCACGACAGAGCCCGACAGAGCCTGACAGGGCCCGACAGAGCCCGACAGAGCCCGACAGGGCTCAGTAGAGCCCGACAGAGCCCGACAGAGCCCGACAGGGCCCGACAGGGCCTGACAGAGCCCGACAGAGCCCGACAGGGCCCGACAGGGCCCGACAGAGTCCGACAGGGCCCGACAGAGCCCGACAGAGCCCGACAGAGCCCAGTAGAGCCCGACAGAGCCCGACAGAGCCCGACAGGGCCCGACAGGGCCCGACAGAGCCCGACAGATCCCGACAGGGCCCAGTAGAGCCCGACAGAGCCCGACAGGGCCCGACAGAGCCCGACAGAGCCCAGTAGATCCCGACAGAGCCCGACAGGGCCCGACAGGGCCCGACAGAGCCCGACAGAGCCCAGTAGAGCCCGACAGAGCCCGACAGAGCCCGACAGAGCCCGACAGGGCCCGACAGGGCCCAGTAGAGCCCGACAGAGCCCGACAGGGCCCGACAGAGCCCGACAGAGCCCGACAGGGCCCGACAGGGCCCGACAGAGCCCGAAAGGGCCCGACAGAGCCCGACAGGGCCCGACAGGGCACGACAGAGCCCGACAGAGCCCGACAGGGCCCGACAGGGCCCGATAGAGCCCGACAGAGCCCGACAGAACCCGACAGAGCCCGACAGAGCCCAGTAGAGCCCAGTAGAGCCCGACAGAGCCCGACAGAGCCCGACAGAGCCCGACAGGGCCCGACAGGGCCCAGTAGAGCCCGACAGAGCCCGACAGAGCCCGACAGAGCCCGACAGGGCCCGACAGGGCCCAGTAGAGCCCGACAGTGCCCGACAGAGCCCGACAGAGCCCGACAGAGCCCAGTAGAGCCCAGTAGAGCCCGACAGAGCCCGACACAGCCCGACAGAGCCCGACAGAGCCCGACAGGGCCCGACAGAGCCCGACAGAGCCCGACAGGGCCCGACAGAGCCCGACAGAGCCCGACAGAGCGCAGTAGAGCCCACAGAGCCCGACAGAGCCCGACAGAGCCCGACAGAGCCCAGTAGAGCCCGACAGAGCCCGACAGAGCCCGACAGAGCCCGACAGGGCCCGACAGGGCCCGACAGGGCCCGACAGAGCCCGACAGAGCCTGACAGAGCCCGACAGGGCCCAGCAGAGCCCGACAGAGCCCGACAGGGCCCGACAGGGCTTGACAGGGCCCGACAGAGCCCGACAGGGCCCGACAGAGCCCGACAGATCCCGACAGGGCCCGACACGGCCCGACAGGGCCCAGTAGAGCCCGACAGAGCCCGACAGAGCCCGACAGGGCCCGACAGGGCCCGACAGAGCCCGACAGAGCCCGACAGGGCCCGACAGGGCCCGACAGAGCCCAGTAGAGCCCGACAGAGCCCGACAGAGCCCGACAGAGCCCGACAGGGCCCGACAGGGCCCAGTAGATCCCGACAGAGCCCGACAGAGCCCGACAGAGCCCGACAGGGCCCGACAGGGCCCAGTAGAGCCCGACAGAGCCCGACAGAGCCCGACAGAACCCGTCAGAGCCCGGCAGAGCCCGACAGAGCCCGACAGAGCCCGACAGAGCCCGACAGAGCCCGACAGAACCCGTCAGAGCCCGGCAGAGCCCGACAGAGCCCGACAGAGCCCAGCAGAGCCCAGTAGAGCCCGACAGAGCCCGACAGAGCCCGACAGAACCCGACAGAGCCCGACAGAGCCCAGTAGAGCCCGACAGAGCCCGACAGAGCCCGACAGAGCCCGACAGGGCCCAGTAGAGACCGACAGAGCCCGACAGAGCCCAGTAGAGCCCAGTAGAGCCCGACAGAGCCCGACAGAGCCCGACAGAGCCCGACAGAGCCCGACGGGGCCCGACAGGGCCCGACAGAGCCCAGTTTAGCCCAGTAGAGCCCGACAGAGCCCGACAGAGCCCGACAGAGCCCGACAGGGCCCAGTAGAGCCCGACAGAGCCCGACAGAGCCCGACAGGGCCCGACAGGGCCCAGTAGAGCCCGACAGACCCCGACAGAGCCCGACACGGCCCAACAGGGCCCGACAGAGCCCAGTAGAGCCCGACAGAGCCCGACAGAGCCCGACAGAGCCCGACAGGGCCCGACAGGGCCCGACAGAGCCCGACAGAGCCCGACAGGGCCCAGTAGAGCCCGACAGAACCCGACAGAGCCCGACAGAGCCCGACAGGGCCCGACAGAGCTCGACAGAGCCCAGTATAGCCCGACAGAGCCCGACAGAGCCGGACAGGGCTCGACAGAGCCCGCCAGAGCCCGACAGGGCCCGACAGGGCCCGACAGGGCCCGACATAGCCCGACAGAGCCCAGTAGAGCCCAGTAGAGCCCGACAGAGCCCGACAGAGCCCGACAGAGCCCGACAGGGCCCGACAGGGCCCGACAGGGCCCGACAGAGCCCAGTAGAGCCCAGTAGAGCCCGACAGAGCCCGACAGAGCCCGACAGGGCCCGACAGAGCCCGACAGAGCCCGACAGAGCCCAGTAGAGCCCGACAGAGCCCGACAGGGCCCGACAGGGCCCGACAGGGCCCGACAGAGCCCAGTTTAGCCCAGTAGAGCCCGACAGAGCCCGACAGAGCCCGACAGAGCCCAGTAGAGCCCGACAGAGCCCGACAGAGCCCGACAGCGCCCGACAGCGCCCGACAGAGCCCGACGGGGCCCGACAGGGCCCGACAGAGCCCAGTTTAGCCCAGTAGAGCCCGACAGAGCCCGACAGAGCCCGACAGAGCCTGACAGAGCCCAGTAGAGCCCGACAGAGCCCGACAGAGCCCGACAGGACCCGACAGGGCCCGACAGGGCCCGACAGGGCCCAGTTTAGCCCAGTAGAGCCCGACAGAGCCCGACAGAGCCCGACAGAGCCCGACAGGGCAAAGTAAAGCCCGACAGAGCCCGACAGAGCCCGACAGAGCTCAGTAGAGCCCGACAGAGCCCGACAGAGCCCGACAGGGCCTGACAGGGCCCGACAGGGCCCGACAGAGCCCGACAGAGCCCAGTAGAGCCCGACAGAGCCCGACAGAGCCCGACAGGGCCTGACAGGGCCCGACAGGGCCCGACAGAGCCCGACAGAGCCTGTCAGAGCCCGACAGGGCCCAGCAGAGCCCGACAGAGCCCGACAGGGCCCGACAGGGCTTGACAGGGCCCGACAGAGCCCGACAGGGCCCGACAGAGCCTGACAGATCCCGACAGGGCCCGACACGGCCCGACAGGGCCCAGTAGAGCCCGACAGAGCCCGACAGAGCCCGACAGGGCCCGACAGGGCCCGACAGAGCCCGACAGAGCCCGACAGGGCCCGACAGGGCCCGACAGAGCCCAGTAGAGCCCGACAGAGCCCGACAGAGCCCGACAGAGCCCGACAGGGCCCGACAGGGCCCAGTAGATCCCGACAGAGCCCGACAGAGCCCGACAGAGCCCGACAGGGCCCGACAGGGCCCGACAGGGCCCAGTAGAGCCCGACAGAGCCCGACAGAGCCCGACAGAGCCCGACAGGGCCCGACAGGGCCCAGTAGAGCCCGACAGAGCCCGACAGAGCCCGACAGAACCCGTCAGAGCCCGGCAGAGCCCGACAGAGCCCGACAGAGCCCGACAGAGCCCGACAGAACCCGTCAGAGCCCGGCAGAGCCCGACAGAGCCCGACAGAGCCCAGCAGAGCCCAGTAGAGCCCGACAGAGCCCGACAGAGCCCGACAGAACCCGACAGAGCCCGACAGAGCCCAGTAGAGCTCGACAGAGCCCGACAGAGCCCGACAGAGACCGACAGGGCCCAGTAGAGACCGACAGAGCCCGACAGAGCCCAGTAGAGCCCAGTAGAGCCCGACAGAGCCCGACAGAGCCCGACAGAGCCCGACAGGGCCCAGTAGAGCCCGACAGAGCCCGACAGAGCCCGACAGGGCCCGACAGGGCCCAGTAGAGCCCGACAGACCCCGACAGAGCCCGACAGGGCCCGACAGGGCCCGACAGAGCCCAGTAGAGCCCGACAGAGCCCGACAGAGCCCGACAGAGCCCGACAGGGCCCGACAGAGCCCGACAGAGCCCGACAGGGCCCAGTAGAGCCCGACAGAACCCGACAGAGCCCGACAGAGCCCGACAGGGCCCGACAGAGCCCGACAGAGCCCAGTATAGCCCGACAGAGCCCGACAGAGCCGGACAGGGCCCGACAGGGCCCGACATAGCCCGACAGAGCCCAGTAGAGCCCAGTAGAGCCCGACAGAGCCCGACAGAGCCCGACAGAGCCCGACAGGGCCCGACAGGGCCCGACAGGGCCCAGTAGAGCCCAGTAGAGCCCGACAGAGCCCGACAGAGCCCGACAGGGCCCGACAGAGCCCGACAGAACCCGACAGAGCCCAGTAGAGCCCGACAGAGCCCGACAGGGCCCGACAGGGCCCGACAGGGCCCGACAGAGCCCAGTTTAGCCCAGTAGAGCCCGACAGAGCCCGACAGAGCCCGACAGAGCCCAGTAGAGCCCGACAGAGCCCGACAGAGCCCGACAGGGCCCAGTAGAGCCCGACAGAGCCCGACAGGGCCCGACAGAGCCCGACAGAGCCCGACAGGGCCCGACAGGGCCCGACAGAGCCCGAAAGGGCCCGACAGAGCCCGACAGGGCCCGACAGGGCACGACAGAGCCCGACAGAGCCCGACAGGGCCCGACAGGGCCCGATAGAGCCCGACAGAGCCCGACAGAACCCGACAGAGCCCGACAGAGCCCAGTAGAGCCCAGTAGAGCCCGACAGAGCCCGACAGAGCCCGACAGAGCCCGACAGGGCCCGACAGGGCCCAGTAGAGGCCGACAGAGCCCGACAGAGCCCGACAGAGCCCGACAGGGCCCGACAGGGACCAGTAGAGCCCGACAGTGCCCGACAGAGCCCGACAGAGCCCGACAGAGCCCAGTAGAGCCCAGTAGAGCCCGACAGAGCCCGACACAGCCCGACAGAGCCCGACAGAGCCCGACAGGGCCCGACAGAGCCCGACAGAGCCCGACAGGGCCCGACAGGGCCCAGTAGAGCCCGACAGAGACCGACAGGGCCCGACAGAGCCCAACAGAGCCTGACAGGGCCCGACAGAGCCCGACAGAGCCCGACAGAGCCCTGTCGGGCCCAGTAGAGCCCGACAGAGCCCGACAGAGCCCGAGAGAGCCCGACAGGGCCCGACAGAGCCCGACAGAGCCCGACAGGGCCCGACAGTGCCCGACAGAGCCCGACAGAGCCCGACAGGGCCCAGTAGAGCCCAGTAGAACCCGACAGAGCCCAGTAGAGCCCGACAGAGCCCGACAGAGCCCGACAGAGCCCGACAGGGCCCGACAGAGCCCGACAGAGCCCGACAGGGCCCGACAGAGCCCGACAGGGCCCAGTAGAGCCCGACAGAGCCCGACAGAGCCCAGTAGAGCCCGACAGAGCCCGACAGAGCCCGACAGGGCCCGACAGGGCCCGACAGAGCCCTTCAGGGCCCGACAGAGCCCGACAGAGCCCAGTAGAGCCCGACAGAGCCCGTCAGAGCCCAGTAGAGCCCAGTAGAGCCCGACAGAGCCCGACAGAGCCCGACAGAGCCCGACAGAGCCCGACAGGGCCCGACAGAGCCCGACAGGGCCCAGTAGAGCCCGACAGAGCCCGACAGAGCCCGACAGAGCCCGACAGGGCCCGACAGGGCCCGACAGGGCCCAGTAGAGCCCGACAGAGCCCGACAGAGCCCGACAGAGCCCGACAGAGCCCGACAGAACCCGACAGAGCCCGACAGAGCCCGACAGAGCCCGACAGGGCCCGACAGGGCCCAGTAGAGCCCGACAGAGCCCGACAGAGCCCTACAGAGCCCGACAGGGCCCGACAGGGCCCAGAAGAGCCCGAAAGATCCAGACAGAGCCCGACAGAACCCGACAGAGCCCGACAGAGCGCGACAGAGCCCGACAGGGCCCGACAGAGCCCGACAGAGCCCGACAGGGCCCAGTAGAGCCCGACAGAGCCCGACAGAGCCCAGTAGAGCCCAGTAGAGCCCGACAGAGCCCGACAGAGCCCGACAGAGCCCGACAGAGCCCGACAGAGATCAGTTGAGCCCGACAGAGCCCGACAGAGCCCGACAGAGCCCGACAGGGCCCGACAAGGCCCAGTAGAGCCCGACAGAGCCCGACAGAGCCCGACAGAGCCCGACAGGGCCCGACAGAGCCTGACAGAGCCCGACAGGGCCCGACAGGGCCCGACAGAGGCCAGTAGAGCCCGACAGGGCCCGACAGAGCCCGACAGGGCCCGACAGAGCCCGACAGAGCCCGACAGGGCCCGACAGAGCCCGACAGAGCCCGACAGAGCCCGACAGGGCCCGACAGAGCCCGACAGGGCCCGACAGGGCCCGACAGAGCCCAGTAGAGCCCGACAGAGCCCGACAGGGCCCGACAGAGCCCGACAGAGCCCGACAGGGCCCAGTAGAGCCCGACAGAGCCCGACAGAGCCCGACAGAACCCGTCAGAGCCCGACAGAGCCCGACAGAGCCCGACAGAGTCCGACAGGGCCCAGTAGAGCCCGACAGAGCCCGACAGGGCCCGACAGAGCCCGACAGGGCCCGACAGAGCCCGACAGAGCCCGACAGAGCCCGACAGAGCCCGACAGGGCCCAGTAGAGCCCGACAGAGCCCGAGAGAGCCCGACAGAGCCCGACAGGGCCCGACAGAGCCCGACAGGGCCCGACAGAGCCCGACAGAGACCGACAGATCCCGACAGGGCCCGACAGGGCCTAGTAGAGCACGACAGAGCCCGACAGAGCCCGACAGAACCCGACAGGGCCCAGTAGAGCCCGACAGAGCCCGACAGAGCCCGACAGAGCCCGACAGGGCCCGACAGAGCCCGACAGAGCCCGACAGAGCCCGACAGGGCCCAGTAGAGCCCGACAGGGCCCGACAGAGCCCGACAGAGCCCGATAGGGCCCGACAGGGCCCAGTAGAGCCCGACAGAGCCCGACAGGGCCCGACAGAGCCCGACAGAGCCCGACAGAGCCCGACAGGGCCCAGTAGAGCCCGACAGAGCCCGACAGAGCCCGACAGAGCCCGACAGGGAGCCCGACAGGGCCCGATAGAGCCCGACAGAGCCCGACAGAGCCCGACAGAGCCTGACAGAGCCCGACAGAGCCCAGTAGAGCCCGACAGAGCCCGACAGAGCCCGACAGAGCCCGACAGGGCCCGACAGAGCCCGACAGAGCCCGACAGGGCCCGACAGAGCCCGACAGAGCCCGACAGGGCCCGACAGGGCCCAGTAGAGCCCGACAGAGCCCGACAGAGCCCGACAGAGCCCGACAGAGCCCAGTAGAGCCCGACAGAGCCCGACAGAGCCCGACAGAGCCCAGTAGAGTCCGACAGAGCCCGACAGGGCCCGACAGGGCCCGACAGGGCCCAGTAGAGCCCGACAGAGCCCGACAGGGCCCAGTAGAGCCCAGTAGAGCCCGACAGAGCCCGACAGAGCCCGACAGAGCCCGACAGAGCCCGACAGGGCCCGACAGGGCCCGACAGAGACCGACAGGGCCCGACAGGGCCCAGTAGAGCCCGACAGAGCCCGACAGAGCCCAGTAGAGCCCAGTAGAGCCCGACAGGGCCCGACAGAGCCCGACAGAGCCCGACAGAGCCCGACAGGGCCCGACAGGGCCCGACAGAGCCCGACAGGGCCCGACAGAGCCCGACCGGGCCCAGTAGAGCCCGACAGAGACCGACAGAGCCCAGTAGAGCCCGACAGAGCCCGACAGAGCCCGACAGGGCCCGACAGAGCCCGACAGAGCCCGACAGAGCCCAGTAGAGCCCGACAGAGCCCGTCAGGGCCCGACAGAGCCCGACAGGGCCCGACAGAGCCCGACAGAGCCCGACAGGGCCCGATAGGGCCCGACAGGGCCCGACAGAGCCCGACAGGGCCCGATAGAGCCCAACAGGGCCCGACAGAGCCCAGTTTAGCCCAGTAGAGCCCGACAGAGCCCGACAGAGCCCGACAGAGCCCAGTAGAGCCCGACAGAGCCCGACAGAGCCCGACAGCGCCCGACAGCGCCCGACAGAGCCCGACGGGGCCCGACAGGGCCCGACAGAGCCCAGTTTAGCCCAGTAGAGCCCGACAGAGCCCGACAGAGCCCGACAGAGCCTGACAGAGCCCAGTAGAGCCCGACAGAGCCCGACAGAGCCCGACAGGACCCGACAGGGCCCGACAGGGCCCGACAGGGCCCAGTTTAGCCCAGTAGAGCCCGACAGAGCCCGACAGAGCCCGACAGAGCCCGACAGGGCCCAGTAAAGCCCGACAGAGCCCGACAGAGCCCGACAGAGCGCAGTAGAGCCCGACAGAGCCCGACAGAGCCCGACAGGGCCTGACAGGGCCCGACAGGGCCCGACAGAGCCCGACAGAGCCCAGTAGAGCCCGACAGAGCCCGACAGAGCCCGACAGGGCCTGACAGGGCCCGACAGGGCCCGACAGAGCCCGACAGAGCCTGTCAGAGCCCGACAGGGCCCAGCAGAGCCCGACAGAGCCCGACAGGGCCCGACAGGGCTTGACAGGGCCCGACAGAGCCCGACAGGGCCCGACAGAGCCTGACAGATCCCGACAGGGCCCGACACGGCCCGACAGGGCCCAGTAGAGCCCGACAGAGCCCGACAGAGCCCGACAGGGCCCGACAGGGCCCGACAGAGCCCGACAGAGCCCGACAGGGCCCGACAGGGCCCGACAGAGCCCAGTAGAGCCCGACAGAGCCCGACAGAGCCCGACAGAGCCCGACAGGGCCCGACAGGGCCCAGTAGATCCCGACAGAGCCCGACAGAGCCCGACAGAGCCCGACAGGGCCCGACAGGGCCCGACAGGGCCCAGTAGAGCCCGACAGAGCCCGACAGAGCCCGACAGAGCCCGACAGGGCCCGACAGGGCCCAGTAGAGCCCGACAGAGCCCGACAGAGCCCGACAGAACCCGTCAGAGCCCGGCAGAGCCCGACAGAGCCCGACAGAGCCCGACAGAGCCCGACAGAACCCGTCAGAGCCCGGCAGAGCCCGACAGAGCCCGACAGAGCCCAGCAGAGCCCAGTAGAGCCCGACAGAGCCCGACAGAGCCCGACAGAACCCGACAGAGCCCGACAGAGCCCAGTAGAGCTCGACAGAGCCCGACAGAGCCCGACAGAGACCGACAGGGCCCAGTAGAGACCGACAGAGCCCGACAGAGCCCAGTAGAGCCCAGTAGAGCCCGACAGAGCCCGACAGAGCCCGACAGAGCCCGACAGGGCCCAGTAGAGCCCGACAGAGCCCGACAGAGCCCGACAGGGCCCGACAGGGCCCAGTAGAGCCCGACAGACCCCGACAGAGCCCGACAGGGCCCGACAGGGCCCGACAGAGCCCAGTAGAGCCCGACAGAGCCCGACAGAGCCCGACAGAGCCCGACAGGGCCCGACAGAGCCCGACAGAGCCCGACAGGGCCCAGTAGAGCCCGACAGAACCCGACAGAGCCCGACAGAGCCCGACAGGGCCCGACAGAGCCCGACAGAGCCCAGTATAGCCCGACAGAGCCCGACAGAGCCGGACAGGGCCCGACAGGGCCCGACATAGCCCGACAGAGCCCAGTAGAGCCCAGTAGAGCCCGACAGAGCCCGACAGAGCCCGACAGAGCCCGACAGGGCCCGACAGGGCCCGACAGGGCCCAGTAGAGCCCAGTAGAGCCCGACAGAGCCCGACAGAGCCCGACAGGGCCCGACAGAGCCCGACAGAACCCGACAGAGCCCAGTAGAGCCCGACAGAGCCCGACAGGGCCCGACAGGGCCCGACAGGGCCCGACAGAGCCCAGTTTAGCCCAGTAGAGCCCGACAGAGCCCGACAGAGCCCGACAGAGCCCAGTAGAGCCCGACAGAGCCCGACAGAGCCCGACAGGGCCCAGTAGAGCCCGACAGAGCCCGACAGGGCCCGACAGAGCCCGACAGAGCCCGACAGGGCCCGACAGGGCCCGACAGAGCCCGAAAGGGCCCGACAGAGCCCGACAGGGCCCGACAGGGCACGACAGAGCCCGACAGAGCCCGACAGGGCCCGACAGGGCCCGATAGAGCCCGACAGAGCCCGACAGAACCCGACAGAGCCCGACAGAGCCCAGTAGAGCCCAGTAGAGCCCGACAGAGCCCGACAGAGCCCGACAGAGCCCGACAGGGCCCGACAGGGCCCAGTAGAGGCCGACAGAGCCCGACAGAGCCCGACAGAGCCCGACAGGGCCCGACAGGGACCAGTAGAGCCCGACAGTGCCCGACAGAGCCCGACAGAGCCCGACAGAGCCCAGTAGAGCCCAGTAGAGCCCGACAGAGCCCGACACAGCCCGACAGAGCCCGACAGAGCCCGACAGGGCCCGACAGAGCCCGACAGAGCCCGACAGGGCCCGACAGGGCCCAGTAGAGCCCGACAGAGACCGACAGGGCCCGACAGAGCCCAACAGAGCCTGACAGGGCCCGACAGAGCCCGACAGAGCCCGACAGAGCCCTGTCGGGCCCAGTAGAGCCCGACAGAGCCCGACAGAGCCCGACAGAGCCCGACAGGGCCCGACAGAGCCCGACAGAGCCCGACAGGGCCCGACAGTGCCCGACAGAGCCCGACAGAGCCCGACAGGGCCCAGTAGAGCCCAGTAGAACCCGACAGAGCCCAGTAGAGCCCGACAGAGCCCGACAGAGCCCGACAGAGCCCGACAGGGCCCGACAGAGCCCGACAGAGCCCGACAGGGCCCGACAGAGCCCGACAGGGCCCAGTAGAGCCCGACAGAGCCCGACAGAGCCCAGTAGAGCCCGACAGAGCCCGACAGAGCCCGACAGGGCCCGACAGGGCCCGACAGAGCCCTTCAGGGCCCGACAGAGCCCGACAGAGCCCAGTAGAGCCCGACAGAGCCCGTCAGAGCCCAGTAGAGCCCAGTAGAGCCCGACAGAGCCCGACAGAGCCCGACAGAGCCCGACAGAGCCCGACAGGGCCCGACAGAGCCCGACAGGGCCCAGTAGAGCCCGACAGAGCCCGACAGAGCCCGACAGAGCCCGACAGGGCCCGACAGGGCCCGACAGGGCCCAGTAGAGCCCGACAGAGCCCGACAGAGCCCGACAGAGCCCGACAGAGCCCGACAGAACCCGACAGAGCCCGACAGAGCCCGACAGAGCCCGACAGGGCCCGACAGGGCCCAGTAGAGCCCGACAGAGCCCGACAGAGCCCTACAGAGCCCGACAGGGCCCGACAGGGCCCAGAAGAGCCCGAAAGATCCAGACAGAGCCCGACAGAACCCGACAGAGCCCGACAGAGCCCGACAGAGCCCGACAGGGCCCGACAGAGCCCGACAGAGCCCGACAGGGCCCAGTAGAGCCCGACAGAGCCCGACAGAGCCCAGTAGAGCCCAGTAGAGCCCGACAGAGCCCGACAGAGCCCGACAGAGCCCGACAGAGCCCGACAGAGATCAGTTGAGCCCGACAGAGCCCGACAGAGCCCGACAGAGCCCGACAGGGCCCGACAAGGCCCAGTAGAGCCCGACAGAGCCCGACAGAGCCCGACAGAGCCCGACAGGGCCCGACAGAGCCTGACAGAGCCCGACAGGGCCCGACAGGGCCCGACAGAGGCCAGTAGAGCCCGACAGGGCCCGACAGAGCCCGACAGGGCCCGACAGAGCCCGACAGAGCCCGACAGGGCCCGACAGAGCCCGACAGAGCCCGACAGAGCCCGACAGGGCCCGACAGAGCCCGACAGGGCCCGACAGGGCCCGACAGAGCCCAGTAGAGCCCGACAGAGCCCGACAGGGCCCGACAGAGCCCGACAGAGCCCGACAGGGCCCAGTAGAGCCCGACAGAGCCCGACAGAGCCCGACAGAACCCGTCAGAGCCCGACAGAGCCCGACAGAGCCCGACAGAGTCCGACAGGGCCCAGTAGAGCCCGACAGAGCCCGACAGGGCCCGACAGAGCCCGACAGGGCCCGACAGAGCCCGACAGAGCCCGACAGAGCCCGACAGAGCCCGACAGGGCCCAGTAGAGCCCGACAGAGCCCGAGAGAGCCCGACAGAGCCCGACAGGGCCCGACAGAGCCCGACAGGGCCCGACAGAGCCCGACAGAGACCGACAGATCCCGACAGGGCCCGACAGGGCCTAGTAGAGCACGACAGAGCCCGACAGAGCCCGACAGAACCCGACAGGGCCCAGTAGAGCCCGACAGAGCCCGACAGAGCCCGACAGAGCCCGACAGGGCCCGACAGAGCCCGACAGAGCCCGACAGAGCCCGACAGGGCCCAGTAGAGCCCGACAGGGCCCGACAGAGCCCGACAGAGCCCGATAGGGCCCGACAGGGCCCAGTAGAGCCCGACAGAGCCCGACAGGGCCCGACAGAGCCCGACAGAGCCCGACAGAGCCCGACAGGGCCCAGTAGAGCCCGACAGAGCCCGACAGAGCCCGACAGAGCCCGACAGGGAGCCCGACAGGGCCCGATAGAGCCCGACAGAGCCCGACAGAGCCCGACAGAGCCTGACAGAGCCCGACAGAGCCCAGTAGAGCCCGACAGAGCCCGACAGAGCCCGACAGAGCCCGACAGGGCCCGACAGAGCCCGACAGAGCCCGACAGGGCCCGACAGAGCCCGACAGAGCCCGACAGGGCCCGACAGGGCCCAGTAGAGCCCGACAGAGCCCGACAGAGCCCGACAGAGCCCGACAGAGCCCAGTAGAGCCCGACAGAGCCCGACAGAGCCCGACAGAGCCCAGTAGAGTCCGACAGAGCCCGACAGGGCCCGACAGGGCCCGACAGGGCCCAGTAGAGCCCGACAGAGCCCGACAGGGCCCAGTAGAGCCCAGTAGAGCCCGACAGAGCCCGACAGAGCCCGACAGAGCCCGACAGAGCCCGACAGGGCCCGACAGGGCCCGACAGAGACCGACAGGGCCCGACAGGGCCCAGTAGAGCCCGACAGAGCCCGACAGAGCCCAGTAGAGCCCAGTAGAGCCCGACAGGGCCCGACAGAGCCCGACAGAGCCCGACAGAGCCCGACAGGGCCCGACAGGGCCCGACAGAGCCCGACAGGGCCCGACAGAGCCCGACCGGGCCCAGTAGAGCCCGACAGAGACCGACAGAGCCCAGTAGAGCCCGACAGAGCCCGACAGAGCCCGACAGGGCCCGACAGAGCCCGACAGAGCCCGACAGAGCCCAGTAGAGCCCGACAGAGCCCGTCAGGGCCCGACAGAGCCCGACAGGGCCCGACAGAGCCCGACAGAGCCCGACAGGGCCCGATAGGGCCCGACAGGGCCCGACAGAGCCCGACAGGGCCCGATAGAGCCCAACAGGGCCCGACAGAGCCCGACAGAGCCCGACAGGGCACGACAGAGCCCGACAGAGCCCGACAGAGCCCGACAGGGCCCGACAGGGCCCAGTAGAGCCCGACAGAGCCCAGTAGAGCCCAGTAGAGCCCGACAGAGCCCGACAGAGCCCGACAGGGCCCGACAAGGCCCAGTAGAGCCCGACAGAGCCCGACAGAGCCCGACAGAGCCCGACAGGGCCCGACAGAGCCTGACAGAGCCCGACAGGGCCCGACAGGGCCCGACAGAGCCCAGTAGAGCCCGACAGGGCCCGACAGAGCCCGACAGGGCCCGACAGAGCCCGACAGAGCCCGACAGGGCCCGACAGAGCCCGACAGAGCCCGACAGAGCCCGACAGGGCCCGACAGAGCCCGACAGGGCCCGACAGGGCCCGACAGAGCCCAGTAGAGCCCGACAGAGCCCGACAGGGCCCGACAGAGCCCGACAGAGCCCGACAGGGCCCAGTAGAGCCCGACAGAGCCCGACAGAGCCCGACAGAACCCGTCAGAGCCCGACAGAGCCCGACAGAGCCCGACAGAGTCCGACAGGGCCCAGTAGAGCCCGACAGAGCCCGACAGGGCCCGACAGAGCCCGACAGGGCCCGACAGAGCCCGACAGAGCCCGACAGAGCCCGACAGAGCCCGACAGGGCCCAGTAGAGCCCGACAGAGCCCGAGAGAGCCCGACAGAGCCCGACAGGGCCCGACAGAGCCCGACAGGGCCCGACAGAGCCCGACAGAGCCCGACAGATCCCGACAGGGCCCGACAGGGCCTAGTAGAGCACGACAGAGCCCGACAGAGCCCGACAGAACCCGACAGGGCCCAGTAGAGCCCGACATAGCCCGACAGAGCCCGACAGAGCCCGACAGGGCCCGACAGAGCCCGACAGAGCCCGACAGAGCCCGACAGGGCCCAGTAGAGCCCGACAGGGCCCGACAGAGCCCGACAGAGCCCGATAGGGCCCGACAGGGCCCAGTAGAGCCCGACAGAGCCCGACAGGGCCCGACAGAGCCCGACAGAGCCCGACCGAGCCCGACAGGGCCCAGTAGAGCCCGACAGAGCCCGACAGAGCCCGACAGAGCCCGACAGGGAGCCCGACAGGGCCCGATAGAGCCCGACAGAGCCCGACAGAGCCCGACAGAGCCTGACAGAGCCCGACAGAGCCCAGTAGAGCCCGACAGAGCCCGACAGAGCCCGACAGAGCCCGACAGGGCCCGACAGAGCCCGACAGAGCCCGACAGGGCCCGACAGAGCCCGACAGAGCCCGACAGGGCCCGACAGTGCCCAGTAGAGCCCGACAGAGCCCGACAGAGCCCGACAGAGCCCAGTAGAGCCCGACAGAGCCCGACAGAGCCCGACAGAGCCCAGTACAGTCCGACAGAGCCCGACAGGGCCCGACAGGGCCCGACAGGGCCCAGTAGAGCCCGACAGAGCCCGACAGGGCCCAGTAGAGCCCAGTAGAGCCCGACAGAGCCCGACAGAGCCCGACAGAGCCCGACAGGGCCCGACAGAGCCCGACAGAGCCCGACAGGGCCCGACAGGGCCCGACAGAGCCCGACAGGGCCCGACAGGGCCCAGTAGAGCCCGACAGAGCCCGACAGAGCCCAGTAGAGCCCAGTAGAGCCCGACAGGGCCCGACAGAGCCCGACAGAGCCCGACAGAGCCCGACAGGGCCCGACAGGGCCCGACAGAGCCCGACAGGGCCCGACAGAGCCCGACCGGGCCCAGTAGAGCCCGACAGAGACCGACAGAGCCCAGTAGAGCCCGACAGAGCCCGACAGAGCCCGACAGGGCCCGACAGAGCCCGACAGAGCCCGACAGAGCCCAGTAGAGCCCGACAGAGCCCGTCAGGGCCCGACAGAGCCCGACAGGGCCCGACAGAGCCCGACAGAGCCCGACAGGGCCCGATAGGGCCCGACAGGGCCCGACAGAGCCCGACAGGGCCCGATAGAGCCCGACAGGGCCCGACAGAGCCCGACAGAGCCCGACAGGGCACGACAGAGCCCGTCAGAGCCCGACAGAGCCCGACAGAGCCCGACAGAGTCCGACAGGGCCCAGTAGAGCCCGACAGAGCCCGACAGGGCCCGACAGAGCCCGACAGGGCCCGACAGAGCCCGACAGAGCCCGACAGAGCCCGACAGAGCCCGACAGGGCCCAGTAGAGCCCGACAGAGCCCGAGAGAGCCCGACAGAGCCCGACAGGGCCCGACAGAGCCCGACAGGGCCCGACAGAGCCCGACAGAGACCGACAGATCCCGACAGGGCCCGACAGGGCCTAGTAGAGCACGACAGAGCCCGACAGAGCCCGACAGAACCCGACAGGGCCCAGTAGAGCCCGACAGAGCCCGACAGAGCCCGACAGAGCCCGACAGGGCCCGACAGAGCCCGACAGAGCCCGACAGAGCCCGACAGGGCCCAGTAGAGCCCGACAGGGCCCGACAGAGCCCGACAGAGCCCGATAGGGCCCGACAGGGCCCAGTAGAGCCCGACAGAGCCCGACAGGGCCCGACAGAGCCCGACAGAGCCCGACAGAGCCCGACAGGGCCCAGTAGAGCCCGACAGAGCCCGACAGAGCCCGACAGAGCCCGACAGGGAGCCCGACAGGGCCCGATAGAGCCCGACAGAGCCCGACAGAGCCCGACAGAGCCTGACAGAGCCCGACAGAGCCCAGTAGAGCCCGACAGAGCCCGACAGAGCCCGACAGAGCCCGACAGGGCCCGACAGAGCCCGACAGAGCCCGACAGGGCCCGACAGAGCCCGACAGAGCCCGACAGGGCCCGACAGGGCCCAGTAGAGCCCGACAGAGCCCGACAGAGCCCGACAGAGCCCGACAGAGCCCAGTAGAGCCCGACAGAGCCCGACAGAGCCCGACAGAGCCCAGTAGAGTCCGACAGAGCCCGACAGGGCCCGACAGGGCCCGACAGGGCCCAGTAGAGCCCGACAGAGCCCGACAGGGCCCAGTAGAGCCCAGTAGAGCCCGACAGAGCCCGACAGAGCCCGACAGAGCCCGACAGAGCCCGACAGGGCCCGACAGGGCCCGACAGAGACCTACAGGGCCCGACAGGGCCCAGTAGAGCCCGACAGAGCCCGACAGAGCCCAGTAGAGCCCAGTAGAGCCCGACAGGGCCCGACAGAGCCCGACAGAGCCCGACAGAGCCCGACAGGGCCCGACAGGGCCCGACAGAGCCCGACAGGGCCCGACAGAGCCCGACCGGGCCCAGTAGAGCCCGACAGAGACCGACAGAGCCCAGTAGAGCCCGACAGAGCCCGACAGAGCCCGACAGGGCCCGACAGAGCCCGACAGAGCCCGACAGAGCCCAGTAGAGCCCGACAGAGCCCGTCAGGGCCCGACAGAGCCCGACAGGGCCCGACAGAGCCCGACAGAGCCCGACAGGGCCCGATAGGGCCCGACAGGGCCCGACAGAGCCCGACAGGGCCCGATAGAGCCCGACAGGGCCCGAGAGAGCCCGACAGAGCCCGACAGGGCACGACAGAGCCCGACAGAGCCCGACAGAGCCCGACAGGGCCCGACAGGGCCCAGTAGAGCCCGACAGAGCCCAGTAGAGCCCAGTAGAGCCCGACAGAGCCCGACAGAGCCCGACAGGGCCCGACAAGGCCCAGTAGAGCCCGACAGAGCCCGACAGAGCCCGACAGAGCCCGACAGGGCCCGACAGAGCCTGACAGAGCCCGACAGGGCCCAACAGGGCCCGACAGAGCCCAGTAGAGCCCGACAGGGCCCGACAGAGCCCGACAGGGCCCGACAGAGCCCGACAGAGCCCGACAGGGCCCGACAGAGCCCGACAGAGCCCGACAGAGCCCGACAGGGCCCGACAGAGCCCAGTAGAGCCCGACAGAGCCCGACAGGGCCCGACAGAGCCCGACAGAGCCCGACAGGGCCCAGTAGAGCCCGACAGAGCCCGACAGGGCCCAGTAGAGCCCGACAGAGCCCGACAGAGCCCGACAGAACCCGTCAGAGCCCGACAGAGCCCGACAGAGCCCGACAGAGTCCGACAGGGCCCAGTAGAGCCCGACAGAGCCCGACAGGGCCCGACAGAGCCCGACAGGGCCCGACAGAGCCCGACAGAGCCCGACAGAGCCCGACAGAGCCCGACAGGGCCCAGTAGAGCCCGACAGAGCCCGAGAGAGCCCGACAGAGCCCGACAGGGCCCGACAGAGCCCGACAGGGCCCGACAGAGCCCGACAGAGCCCGACAGATCCCGACAGGGCCCGACAGGGCCTAGTAGAGCACGACAGAGCCCGACAGAGCCCGACAGAACCCGACAGGGCCCAGTAGAGCCCGACAGAGCCCGACAGAGCCCGACAGAGCCCGACAGGGCCCGACAGAGCCCGACAGAGCCCGACAGAGCCCGACAGGGCCCAGTAGAGCCCGACAGGGCCCGACAGAGCCCGACAGAGCCCGATAGGGCCCGACAGGGCCCAGTAGAGCCCGACAGAGCCCGACAGGGCCCGACAGAGCCCGACAGAGCCCGACAGAGCCCGACAGGGCCCAGTAGAGCCCGACAGAGCCCGACAGAGCCCGACAGAGCCCGACAGGGAGCCCGACAGGGCCCGATAGAGCCCGACAGAGCCCGACAGAGCCCGACAGAGCCTGACAGAGCCCGACAGAGCCCAGTAGAGCCCGACAGAGCCCGACAGAGCCCGACAGAGCCCGACAGGGCCCGACAGAGCCCGACAGAGCCCGACAGGGCCCGACAGAGCCCGACAGAGCCCGACAGAGCCCAGTAGAGCCCGACAGAGCCCGACAGAGCCCGACAGAGCCCAGTAGAGCCCGACAGAGCCCGACAGAGCCCGACAGAGCCCAGTAGAGTCCGACAGAGCCCGACAGGGCCCGACAGGGCCCGACAGGGCCCAGTAGAGCCCGACAGAGCCCGACAGGGCCCAGTAGAGCCCAGTAGAGCCCGACAGAGCCCGACAGAGCCCGACAGGGCCCGACAGAGCCCGACAGAGCCCGACAGGGCCCGACAGGGCCCGACAGAGCCCGACAGGGCCCGACAGGGCCCAGTAGAGCCCGACAGAGCCCGACAGAGCCCAGTAGAGCCCAGTAGAGCCCGACAGGGCCCGACAGAGCCCGACAGAGCCCGACAGAGCCCGACAGGGCCCGACAGGGCCCGACAGAGCCCGACAGGGCCCGACAGAGCCCGACCGGGCCCAGTAGAGCCCGACAGAGACCGACAGAGCCCAGTAGAGCCCGACAGAGCCCGACAGAGCCCGACAGGGCCCGACAGAGCCCGACAGAGCCCGACAGAGCCCAGTAGAGCCCGACAGAGCCCGTCAGGGCCCGACAGAGCCCGACAGGGCCCGACAGAGCCCGACAGAGCCCGACAGGGCCCGATAGGGCCCGACAGGGCCCGACAGAGCCCGACAGGGCCCGATAGAGCCCGACAGGGCCCGACAGAGCCCGACAGAGCCCGACAGGGCACGACAGAGCCCGACAGAGCCCGACAGAGCCCGACAGGGCCCGACAGGGCCCAGTAGAGCCCGACAGAGCCCAGTAGAGCCCAGTAGAGCCCGACAGAGCCCGACACAGCCCGACAGGGCCCGACAGGGCCCGACAGGGCCCAGTAGAGCCCGACAGAGCCCGACAGGGCCCGACAGAGCCCGACAGAGCCCGACAGGGCCCGACAGAGCCCGACAGAGCCCGACAGGGCTCAGTAGAGCCCGACAGAGCCCGACAGAGCCCGACAGAGCCCGACAGGGCACGACAGAGCCCGACAGGGCCCGACAGGGCCCGACAGAGCCCGACAGGGCCCGACAGAGCCCGACAGAGCCCGACAGAGCCCGACAGGGCCCCACAGAGCCCGACAGAGCCCGACAGGGCCCAGTAGAGCCCGACAGAGCCCGACAGAGCCCGACAGAGCCCGACAGAGCCCAGTAGAGCCCGACAGAGCCCGACAGAGCCCGACAGGGCCCGACAGGGCCCGACAGGGCCCGACAGAGCCCGACAGGGCCCAGTAGAGCCCGACAGGGCCCGACAGAGCCCGACAGAGCCCGACAGAGCCCAGTAGATCCCGACAGAGCCCGACAGAGCCCGACAGAGCCCAGTAGATCCCGACAGAGCCTGACAGGGCCCGACAGAGCCCAGTAGAGCCCGACAGAGCCCGACAGAGCCCGACAGAGCCCGACAGGGCCCGACAGGGCCCGACAGGGCCCAGTAGAGCCCGACAGAGCCCGACAGGGCCCGACAGAGCCCGACAGAGCCCGACAGGGCCCGACAGGGCCCGACAGGGCCCGACAGGGCACGACAGAGCCCGACAGAGCCCGACAGGGCCCGACAGAGCCCGACAGAGCCCAGTAGAGCCCAGTAGAGCCCGACAGAGCCCGACAGAGCCCGACAGAGCCCGACAGGGCCCGACAGGGCCCAGTAGAGCCCGACAGAGCCCGACAGAGCCCGACAGAGCCCGACAGGGCCCGACAGGGCCCAGTAGAGCCCGACAGTACCCGACAGAGCCCGACAGAGCCCGACAGAGCCCAGTAGAGCCCAGTAGAGCCCGACAGAGCCCGACACAGCCCGACAGAGCCCGACAGAGCCCGACAGGGCCCGACAGAGCCCGACAGAGCCCGACAGGGCCCGACAGGGCCCAGTAGAGCCCGACAGAGCCCGACAGGGCCCGACAGAGCCCGACAGAGCCTACAGGGCCCGACAGAGCCCGACAGGGCCCGACAGAGCCCGACCGGGCCCAGTAGAGCCCGACAGAGACCGACAGAGCCCAGTAGAGCCCGACAGAGCCCGACAGAGCCCGACAGGGCCCGACAGAGCCCGACAGAGCCCGACAGAGCCCGTCAGGGCCCGACAGAGCCCGTCAGGGCCCGACAGAGCCCGACAGAGACCGACAGATCCCGACAGGGCCCGACAGGGCCTAGTAGAGCACGACAGAGACCGACAGAGCCCAGTAGAGCCCGACAGAGCCCGTCAGGGCCCGACAGAGCCCGTCAGGGCCCGACAGAGCCCGACAGAGACCGACAGATCCCGACAGGGCCCGACAGGGCCTAGTAGAGCACGACAGAGCCCGACAGAGCCCGACAGAACCCGACAGGGCCCAGTAGAGCCCGACAGAGCCCGACAGAGCCCGACAGAGCCCGACAGGGCCCGACAGAGCCCGACAGAGCCCGACAGAGCCCGACAGGGCCCAGTAGAGCCCGACAGGGCCCGACAGAGCCCGACAGAGCCCGATAGGGCCCGACAGGGCCCAGTAGAGCCCGACAGAGCCCGACAGGGCCCGACAGAGCCCGACAGAGCCCGACAGAGCCCGACAGGGCCCAGTAGAGCCCGACAGAGCCCGACAGAGCCCGACAGAGCCCGACAGGGAGCCCGACAGGGCCCGATAGAGCCCGACAGAGCCCGACAGAGCCCGACAGAGCCTGACAGAGCCCGACAGAGCCCAGTAGAGCCCGACAGAGCCCGACAGAGCCCGACAGAGCCCGACAGAGCCCGACAGAGCCCGACAGGGCCCGACAGAGCCCGACAGAGCCCGACAGGGCCCGACAGGGCCCAGTAGAGCCCGACAGAGCCCGACAGAGCCCGACAGAGCCCGAGAGAGCCCAGTAGAGCCCGACAGAGCCCGACAGAGCCCGACAGAGCCCAGTAGAGTCCGACAGAGCCCGACAGGGCCCGACAGGGCCCGACAGGGCCCAGTAGAGCCCGACAGAGCCCGACAGGGCCCAGTAGAGCCCAGTAGAGCCCGACAGAGCCCGACAGAGCCCGACAGAGCCCGACAGAGCCCGACAGGGCCCGACAGGGCCCGACAGAGACCGACAGGGCCCGACAGGGCCCAGTAGAGCCCGACAGAGCCCGACAGAGCCCAGTAGAGCCCAGTAGAGCCCGACAGGGCCCGACAGAGCCCGACAGAGCCCGACAGAGCCCGACAGGGCCCGACAGGGCCCGACAGAGCCCGACAGGGCCCGACAGAGCCCGACCGGGCCCAGTAGAGCCCGACAGAGACCGACAGAGCCCAGTAGAGCCCGACAGAGCCCGACAGAGCCCGACAGGGCCCGACAGAGCCCGACAGAGCCCGACAGAGCCCAGTAGAGCCCGACAGAGCCCGTCAGGGCCCGACAGAGCCCGACAGGGCCCGACAGAGCCCGACAGAGCCCGACAGGGCCCGATAGGGCCCGACAGGGCCCGACAGAGCCCGACAGGGCCCGATAGAGCCCGACAGGGCCCGACAGAGCCCGACAGAGCCCGACAGGGCACGACAGAGCCCGACAGAGCCCGACAGAGCCCGACAGGGCCCGACAGGGCCCAGTAGAGCCCGACAGAGCCCAGTAGAGCCCAGTAGAGCCCGACAGAGCCCGACAGAGCCCGACAGGGCCCGACAAGGCCCAGTAGAGCCCGACAGAGCCCGACAGAGCCCGACAGAGCCCGACAGGGCCCGACAGAGCCTGACAGAGCCCGACAGGGCCCGACAGGGCCCGACAGAGCCCGACAGAGCCCGACAGGGCCCAGTAGAGCCCGACAGAGCCCGACAGAGCCCGACAGAACCCGTCAGAGCCCGACAGAGCCCGACAGAGCCCGACAGAGTCCGACAGGGCCCAGTAGAGCCCGACAGAGCCCGACAGGGCCCGACAGAGCCCGACAGGGCCCGACAGAGCCCGACAGAGCCCGACAGAGCCCGACAGAGCCCGACAGGGCCCAGTAGAGCCCGACAGAGCCCGAGAGAGCCCGACAGAGCCCGACAGGGCCCGACAGAGCCCGACAGGGCCCGACAGAGCCCGACAGAGCCCGACAGATCCCGACAGGGCCCGACAGGGCCTAGTAGAGCACGACAGAGCCCGACAGAGCCCGACAGAACCCGACAGGGCCCAGTAGAGCCCGACAGAGCCCGACAGAGCCCGACAGAGCCCGACAGGGCCCGACAGAGCCCGACAGAGCCCGACAGAGCCCGACAGGGCCCAGTAGAGCCCGACAGGGCCCGACAGAGCCCGACAGAGCCCGATAGGGCCCGACAGGGCCCAGTAGAGCCCGACAGAGCCCGACAGGGCCCGACAGAGCCCGACAGAGCCCGACAGAGCCCGACAGGGCCCAGTAGAGCCCGACAGAGCCCGACAGAGCCCGACAGAGCCCGACAGGGAGCCCGACAGGGCCCGATAGAGCCCGACAGAGCCCGACAGAGCCCGACAGAGCCTGACAGAGCCCGACAGAGCCCAGTAGAGCCCGACAGAGCCCGACAGAGCCCGACAGAGCCCGACAGGGCCCGACAGAGCCCGACAGAGCCCGACAGGGCCCGACAGAGCCCGACAGGGCCCGACAGGGCCCGACAGGGCCCAGTAGAGCCCGACAGAGCCCGACAGAGCCCGACAGAGCCCAGTAGAGCCCGACAGAGCCCGACAGAGCCCGACAGAGCCCAGTAGAGTCCGACAGAGCCCGACAGGGCCCGACAGGGCCCGACAGGGCCCAGTAGAGCCCGACAGAGCCCGACAGGGCCCAGTAGAGCCCAGTAGAGCCCGACAGAGCCCGACAGAGCCCGACAGGGCCCGACAGAGCCCGACAGAGCCCGACAGGGCCCGACAGGGCCCGACAGAGCCCGACAGGGCCCGACAGGGCCCAGTAGAGCCCGACAGAGCCCGACAGAGCCCAGTAGAGCCCAGTAGAGCCCGACAGGGCCCGACAGAGCCCGACAGAGCCCGACAGAGCCCGACAGGGCCCGACAGGGCCCGACAGAGCCCGACAGGGCCCGACAGAGCCCGACCGGGCCCAGTAGAGCCCGACAGAGACCGACAGAGCCCAGTAGAGCCCGACAGAGCCCGACAGAGCCCGACAGGGCCCGACAGAGCCCGACAGAGCCCGACAGAGCCCAGTAGAGCCCGACAGAGCCCGTCAGGGCCCGACAGAGCCCGACAGGGCCCGACAGAGCCCGACAGAGCCCGACAGGGCCCGATAGGGCCCGACAGGGCCCGACAGAGCCCGACAGGGCCCGATAGAGCCCGACAGGGCCCGACAGAGCCCGACAGAGCCCGACAGGGCACGACAGAGCCCGACAGAGCCCGACAGAGCCCGACAGGGCCCGACAGGGCCCAGTAGAGCCCGACAGAGCCCA
This sequence comes from Caloenas nicobarica, assembly GCF_036013445.1. Taxonomy (NCBI): domain Eukaryota; kingdom Metazoa; phylum Chordata; class Aves; order Columbiformes; family Columbidae; genus Caloenas; species Caloenas nicobarica. The sequence continues at coordinate 127,626 of NW_027017239.1, forward strand.
GTAGAGCCCAGTAGAGCCCGACAGAGCCCGACACAGCCCGACAGGGCCCGACAGGGCCCGACAGGGCCCAGTAGAGCCCGACAGAGCCCGACAGGGCCCGACAGAGCCCGACAGAGCCCGACAGGGCCCGACAGAGCCCGACAGAGCCCGACAGGGCTCAGTAGAGCCCGACAGAGCCCGACAGAGCCCGACAGAGCCCGACAGGGCACGACAGAGCCCGACAGGGCCCGACAGGGCCCGACAGAGCCCGACAGGGCCCGACAGAGCCCGACAGAGCCCGACAGAGCCCGACAGGGCCCCACAGAGCCCGACAGAGCCCGACAGGGCCCAGTAGAGCCCGACAGAGCCCGACAGAGCCCGACAGAGCCCGACAGAGCCCAGTAGAGCCCGACAGAGCCCGACAGAGCCCGACAGGGCCCGACAGGGCCCGACAGGGCCCGACAGAGCCCGACAGGGCCCAGTAGAGCCCGACAGGGCCCGACAGAGCCCGACAGAGCCCGACAGAGCCCAGTAGATCCCGACAGAGCCCGACAGAGCCCGACAGAGCCCAGTAGATCCCGACAGAGCCTGACAGGGCCCGACAGAGCCCAGTAGAGCCCGACAGAGCCCGACAGAGCCCGACAGAGCCCGACAGGGCCCGACAGGGCCCGACAGGGCCCAGTAGAGCCCGACAGAGCCCGACAGGGCCCGACAGAGCCCGACAGAGCCCGACAGGGCCCGACAGGGCCCGACAGGGCCCGACAGGGCACGACAGAGCCCGACAGAGCCCGACAGGGCCCGACAGAGCCCGACAGAGCCCAGTAGAGCCCAGTAGAGCCCGACAGAGCCCGACAGAGCCCGACAGAGCCCGACAGGGCCCGACAGGGCCCAGTAGAGCCCGACAGAGCCCGACAGAGCCCGACAGAGCCCGACAGGGCCCGACAGGGCCCAGTAGAGCCCGACAGTGCCCGACAGAGCCCGACAGAGCCCGACAGAGCCCAGTAGAGCCCAGTAGAGCCCGACAGAGCCCGACACAGCCCGACAGAGCCCGACAGAGCCCGACAGGGCCCGACAGAGCCCGACAGAGCCCGACAGGGCCCGACAGGGCCCAGTAGAGCCCGACAGAGCCCGACAGGGCCCGACAGAGCCCGACAGAGCCTACAGGGCCCGACAGAGCCCGACAGGGCCCGACAGAGCCCGACCGGGCCCAGTAGAGCCCGACAGAGACCGACAGAGCCCAGTAGAGCCCGACAGAGCCCGACAGAGCCCGACAGGGCCCGACAGAGCCCGACAGAGCCCGACAGAGCCCGTCAGGGCCCGACAGAGCCCGTCAGGGCCCGACAGAGCCCGTCAGGGCCCGACAGAGCCCGACAGGGCCCGACAGAGCCCGACAGAGCCCGACAGGGCCCGATAGGGCCCGACAGGGCCCGACAGAGCCCGACAGGGCCCGATAGAGCCCGACAGGGCCCGACAGAGCCCGACAGAGCCCGACAGGGCACGACAGAGCCCGACAGAGCCCGACAGAGCCCGACAGAGCCCGACAGGGCCCGACAGGGCCCAGTAGAGCCCGACAGAGCCCAGTAGAGCCCAGTAGAGCCCGACAGAGCCCGACAGAGCCCGACAGAGCCCGACAGAGCCCGACAGGGCCCGACAGAGCCCGACAGAGCCCGACAGGGCTCAGTAGAGCCCGACAGAGCCCGACAGAGCCCGACAGAGCCCGACAGGGCCCGACAGGGCCCGACAGGGCCCCACAGAGCCCGACAGAGCCCGACAGGGCCCAGTAGAGCCCGACAGAGCCCGACAGAGCCCGACAGAGCCCAGTAGAGCCCGACAGAGCCCGACAGAGCCCGACAGGGCCCGACAGGGCCCGACAGAGCCCGACAGAGCCCGACAGGGCCCAGTAGAGCCCGACAGGGCCCGACAGAGCCCGACAGAGCCCGACAGAGCCCAGTAGATCCCGACAGAGCCCGACAGAGCCCGACAGAGCCCAGTAGATCCCGACAGAGCCCGACAGGGCCCGACAGAGCCCAGTAGAGCCCGACAGAGCCCGACAGAGCCCGACAGAGCCCGACAGGGCCCGACAGGGCCCGACAGGGCCCAGTACAGCCCGACAGAGCCCGACAGGGCCCGACAGAGCCCGACAGAGCCCGACAGGGCCCGACAGGGCCCGACAGGGCACGACAGAGCCCGACAGAGCCCGACAGGGCCCGACAGGGCCCGATAGAGCCCGACAGAGCCCGACAGAGCCCGACAGAGCCCAGTAGAGCCCAGTAGAGCCCGACAGAGCCCGACAGAGCCCGACAGAGCCCGACAGGGCCCGACAGGGCCCAGTAGAGCCCGACAGAGCCCGAGAGAGCCCGACAGAGCCCGACAGAGCCCGACAGGGCCCGACAGAGCCCAGTAGAGCCCAGTAGAGCCCGACAGAGCCCGACAGAGCCCGACAGAGCCCAGTAGAGCCCAGTAGAGCCCGACAGAGCCCGACACAGCCCGACAGAGCCCGACAGAGCCCGACAGGGCCCGACAGAGCCCGACAGAGCCCGACAAGGCCCGACAGGGCCCAGTAGAGCCCGACAGAGCCCGACAGGGCCCGACAGAGCCCGACAGAGCCTGACAGGGCCCGACAGAGCCCGACAGAGCCCGACAGAGCCCTGTCGGGCCCAGTAGAGCCCGACAGAGTCCGACAGAGCCCGACAGAGCCCGACAGGGCCCGACAGAGCCGGACAGAGCCCGACAGGGCCCGACAGTGCCCGACAGAGCCCGACAGAGCCCGACAGGGCCCAGTAGAGCCCGACAGAGCCCGACAGAGCCCAGTAGAGCCCGACAGAGCCCGACAGAGCCCGACAGGGCCCGACAGAACCCGACAGAGCCCAGTAGAGCCCGACAGAGCCCAGTAGAGCCCGACAGAGCCCGACAGAGCCCGACAGAGCCCGACAGAGCCCGACAGGGCCCGACAGAGCCCGACAGAGCCCGACAGGGCCCGACAGAGCCCGACAGGGCCCAGTAGAGCCCGACAGAGCCCGACAGAGCCCAGTAGAGCCCGACAGAGCCCGACAGAGCCCGACAGGGCCCGACAGAGCCCGACAGAGCCCGACAGGGCCCGACAGAGCCCGACAGAGCCCGACAGAGCCCGACAGAGCCCGACAGGGCCCGACAGAGCCCGACAGAGCCCGACAGAGCCCGACAGAGCCCGACAGGGCCCAGTAGAGCCCGACAGAGCCCGAGAGAGCCCGACAGAGCCCGACAGGGCCCGACAGAGCCCGACAGAGCCCGACAGGGCCTAGTAGAGCCCGACAGAGCCCGACAGAGCCCGACAGAACCCGACAGGGCCCAGTAGAGCCCGACAGAGCCCGACAGAGCCCGACAGAGCCCGACAGGGCCCGACAGAGCCCGACAGAGCCCGACAGAGCCCGACAGCGCCCGACAGGGCCCAGTAGAGCCCGACAGAGCCCGACAGGGCCCGACAGAGCCCGACAGAGCCCGACAGGGCCCAGTAGAGCCCGACAGAGCCCGACAGAGCCCGACAGAGCCCGACAGGGCCCGACAGGGCCCGACAGGGCCCGACAGGGCCCGACAGAGCCTGACAGAGCCCGACAGAGCCCGACAGAGCCCGACAGAGCCCGACAGGGCCCAGTAGAGCCCGACAGAGCCCGACAGAGCCTGACAGAGCCCGACAGAGCCCAGTAGAGCCCGACAGAGCCCGACAGAGCCCGACAGATCCCGACAGGGCCCGACAGAGCCCGACAGAGCCCAACAGGGCCCGACAGAGCCCGACAGAGCCCGACAGGGCCCGACAGAGCCCAGTAGAGCCCGACAGAGCCCGACAGAGCCCGACAGAGCCCAGTAGAGCCCGACAGAGCCCGACAGAGCCCGACAGAGCCCAGTAGAGTCCGACAGAGCCCGACAGGGCCCGACAGGGCCCGACAGGGCCCAGTAGAGCCCGACAGAGCCCGACAGGGCCCAGTAGAGCCCAGTAGAGCCCGACAGAGCCCGACAGAGCCCGACAGAGCCCGACAGGGCCCGACAGGGCCCGACAGGGCCCGACAGAGCCCGACAGAGCCCGACAGGGCCCGACAGGGCCCGATAGAGCCCGACAGAGCCCGACAGAGCCCGACAGAGCCCAGTAGAGCCCAGTAGAGCCCGACAGAGCCCGACAGAGCCCGACAGAGCCCGACAGGGCCCGACAGGGCCCAGTAGAGCCCGACAGAGCCCGACAGAGCCCGACAGAGCCCGACAGAGCCCGACAGGGCCCGACAGGGCCCAGTAGAGCCCGACAGAGCCCGACAGAGCCCGACAGAGCCCGACAGAGCCCAGTAGAGCCCAGTAGAGCCCGACAGAGCCCGACACAGCCCGACAGAGCCCGACAGAGCCCGACAGGGCCCGACAGAGCCCGACAGAGCCCGACAGGGCCCGACAGGGCCCAGTAGAGCCCGACAGAGCCCGACAGGGCCCGACAGAGCCCGACAGAGCCTGACAGGGCCCGACAGAGCCCGACAGAGCCCGACAGAGCCCTGTCGGGCCCAGTAGAGCCCGACAGAGTCCGACAGAGCCCGACAGAGCCCGACAGGGCCCGACAGAGCCGGACAGAGCCCGACAGGGCCCGACAGTGCCCGACAGAGCCCGACAGAGCCCGACAGAGCCCGACAGGGCCCAGTAGAGCCCAGTAGAACCCGACAGAGCCCAGTAGAGCCCGACAGAGCCCGACAGAGCCCGACAGGGCCCGACAGGGCCCAGTAGAGCCCGACAGAGCCCGACAGGGCCCGACAGGGCCTGACAGAGCCCGACAGGGCCCGACAGGGCACGACAGAGCCCGACAGAGCCCGACAGGGCCCGACAGAGCCCGACAGAGCCCGACAGAGCCCAGTAGAGCCCAGTAGAGCCCGACAGAGCCCGACAGAGCCCGACAGGGCCCGACAGAACCCGACAGAGCCCAGTAGAGCCCGACAGAGCCCAGTAGAGCCCGACAGAGCCCGACAGAGCCCGACAGAGCCCGACAGAGCCCGACAGGGCCCGACAGAGCCCGACAGAGCCCGACAGGGCCCGACAGAGCCCGACAGGGCCCAGTAGAGCCCGACAGAGCCCGACAGAGCCCAGTAGAGCCCGACAGAGCCCGACAGAGCCCGACAGGGCCCGACAGAGCCCGACAGAGCCCGACAGGGCCCGACAGAGCCCGACAGAGCCCGACAGAGCCCGACAGGGCCCGACAGAGCCCGACAGAGCCCGACAGAGCCCGACAGAGCCCGACAGAGCCCGACAGAGCCCGACAGGGCCCAGTAGAGCCCGACAGAGCCCGAGAGAGCCCGACAGAGCCCGACAGGGCCCGACAGAGCCCGACAGAGCCCGACAGGGCCTAGTAGAGCCCGACAGAGCCCGACAGAGCCCGACAGAACCCGACAGGGCCCAGTAGAGCCCGACAGAGCCCGACAGAGCCCGACAGAGCCCGACAGGGCCCGACAGAGCCCGACAGAGCCCGACAGAGCCCGACAGCGCCCGACAGGGCCCAGTAGAGCCCGACAGAGCCCGACAGGGCCCGACAGAGCCCGACAGAGCCCGACAGGGCCCAGTAGAGCCCGACAGAGCCCGACAGAGCCCGACAGAGCCCGACAGGGCCCGACAGGGCCCGACAGGGCCCGACAGGGCCTGACAGAGCCCGACAGAGCCCGACAGAGCCCGACAGAGCCCGACAGGGCCCAGTAGAGCCCGACAGAGCCCGACAGAGCCTGACAGAGCCCGACAGAGCCCAGTAGAGCCCGACAGAGCCCGACAGAGCCCGACAGATCCCGACAGGGCCCGACAGAGCCCGACAGAGCCCGACAGGGCCCGACAGAGCCCGACAGAGCCCGACAGGGCCCGACAGAGCCCAGTAGAGCCCGACAGAGCCCGACAGAGCCCGACAGAGCCCAGTAGAGCCCGACAGAGCCCGACAGAGCCCGACAGAGCCCAGTAGAGTCCGACAGAGCCCGACAGGGCCCGACAGGGCCCGACAGGGCCCAGTAGAGCCCGACAGAGCCCGACAGGGCCCAGTAGAGCCCAGTAGAGCCCGACAGAGCCCGACAGAGCCCGACAGAGCCCGACAGGGCCCGACAGGGCCCGACAGGGCCCGACAGAGCCCGACAGAGCCCGACAGGGCCCGACAGGGCCCGATAGAGCCCGACAGAGCCCGACAGAGCCCGACAGAGCCCAGTAGAGCCCAGTAGAGCCCGACAGAGCCCGACAGAGCCCGACAGAGCCCGACAGGGCCCGACAGGGCCCAGTAGAGCCCGACAGAGCCCGACAGAGCCCGACAGAGCCCGACAGAGCCCGACAGGGCCCGACAGGGCCCAGTAGAGCCCGACAGAGCCCGACAGAGCCCGACAGAGCCCGACAGAGCCCAGTAGAGCCCAGTAGAGCCCGACAGAGCCCGACACAGCCCGACAGAGCCCGACAGAGCCCGACAGGGCCCGACAGAGCCCGACAGAGCCCGACAGGGCCCGACAGGGCCCAGTAGAGCCCGACAGAGCCCGACAGGGCCCGACAGAGCCCGACAGAGCCTGACAGGGCCCGACAGAGCCCGACAGAGCCCGACAGAGCCCTGTCGGGCCCAGTAGAGCCCGACAGAGTCCGACAGAGCCCGACAGAGCCCGACAGGGCCCGACAGAGCCGGACAGAGCCCGACAGGCCCGACAGTGCCCGACAGAGCCCGACAGAGCCCGACAGAGCCCGACAGGGCCCAGTAGAGCCCAGTAGAACCCGACAGAGCCCAGTAGAGCCCGACAGAGCCCGACAGAGCCCGACAGAGCCCGACAGGGCCCGACAGAGCCCGACAGAGCCCGACAGGGCCCGACAGAGCCCGACAGGGCCCAGTAGAGCCCGACAGAGCCCGACAGAGCCCAGTAGAGCCCGACAGAGCCCGACAGAGCCCGACAGGGCCCGACAGAGCCCGACAGAGCCCGACAGGGCCCGACAGAGCCCGACAGAGCCCGACAGAGCCCAGTAGAGCCCGACAGAGCCCGACAGAGCCCGACAGAGCCCGACAGGGCCCGACAGAGCCCGACAGGGCCCGACAGGGCCCGACAGGGCCCAGTAGAGCCCGACAGAGCCCGACAGAGCCCGACAGAGCCCGACAGAGCCCGACAGAGCCCGACAGGGCCCGACAGGGCCCAGTAGAGCCCGACAGAGCCCGACAGAGCCCGACAGAGCCCGACAGGGCCCGACAGGGCCCAGAAGAGCCCGAAAGAGCCCGACAGAGCCCGACAGAACCCGACAGAGCCCGACAGAGCCCGACAGAGCCCGACAGGGCCCGACAGAGCCCGACAGAGCCCGACAGGGCCCAGTAGATCCCGACAGAGCCCGACAGAGCCCAGTAGAGCCCAGTAGAGCCCGACAGAGTCCGACAGAGCCCGACAGAGCCCGACAGAACCCGACAGAGCCCGACAGAGACCAGTTGAGCCCGACAGAGCCCGACAGAGCCCGACAGAGCCCGACAGAGCCCTGTCGGGCCCAGTAGAGCCCGACAGAGTCCGACAGAGCCCGACAGAGCCCGACAGGGCCCGACAGAGCCGGACAGAGCCCGACAGGGCCCGACAGTGCCCGACAGAGCCCGACAGAGCCCGACAGAGCCCGACAGGGCCCAGTAGAGCCCAGTAGAACCCGACAGAGCCCAGTAGAGCCCGACAGAGCCCGACAGAGCCCGACAGAGCCCGACAGAGCCCGACAGGGCCCGACAGAGCCCGACAGAGCCCGACAGGGCCCAGTAGAGCCCGACAGAGCCCGACAGAGCCCAGTAGAGCCCGACAGAGCCCGACAGAGCCCGACAGGGCCCGACAGGGCCCAGAAGAGCCCGACAGGGCCCGACAGAGCCCGACAGAGCCCGACAGAGCCCGACAGGGCCCGACAGAGCCCGACAGAGCCCGACAGGGCCCGACAGAGCCCGACAGAGGCCGACAGAGCCCGACAGGGCCCGACAGGGCCCGACAGAGCCCGACAGAGCCCGACAGAGCCCGACAGGGCCCGACAGGGCCCGACAGAGCCCGACAGGGCCCGACAGGGCCCGACAGAGTCCGACAGAGCCCGACAGAGCCCGACAGAGCCCGACAGGGCCCAGTAGAGCCCGACAGAGCCCGACAGAGCCCGACAGAACCCGTCAGAGCCCGACAGAGCCCGACAGAGCCCGACAGAGTCCGACAGGGCCCAGTAGAGCCCGACAGAGCCCGACAGAGCCCGACAGAGCCCGACAGGGCCCGACAGAGCCCGACAGAGCCCGACAGAGCCCGACAGGGCCCAGTAGAGCCCGACAGAGCCCGAGAGAGCCCGACAGAGCCCGACAGGGCCCGACAGAGCCCGACAGAGCCCGACAGGGCCTAGTAGAGCCCGACAGAGCCCGACAGAGCCCGACAGAACCCGACAGGGCCCAGTAGAGCCCGACAGAGCCCGACAGAGCCCGACAGAGCCCGACAGGGCCCGACAGAGCCCGACAGAGCCCGACAGAGCCCGACAGCGCCCGACAGGGCCCAGTAGAGCCCGACAGAGCCCGACAGGGCCCGACAGAGCCCGACAGAGCCCGACAGGGCCCAGTAGAGCCCGACAGAGCCCGACAGAGCCCGACAGAGCCCGACAGGGCCCGACAGGGCCCGACAGGGCCCGACAGGGCCCGACAGAGCCTGACAGAGCCCGACAGAGCCCGACAGAGCCCGACAGGGCCCAGTAGAGCCCGACAGAGCCCGACAGAGCCTGACAGAGCCCGACAGAGCCCAGTAGAGCCCGACAGAGCCCGACAGAGCCCGACAGATCCCGACAGGGCCCGACAGAGCCCGACAGAGCCCGACAGGGCCCGACAGAGCCCGACAGAGCCCGACAGGGCCCGACAGAGCCCAGTAGAGCCCGACAGAGCCCGACAGAGCCCGACAGAGCCCAGTAGAGCCCGACAGAGCCCGACAGAGCCCGACAGAGCCCAGTAGAGTCCGACAGAGCCCGACAGGGCCCGACAGGGCCCGACAGGGCCCAGTAGAGCCCGACAGAGCCCGACAGGGCCCAGTAGAGCCCAGTAGAGCCCGACAGAGCCCGACAGAGCCCGACAGAGCCCGACAGGGCCCGACAGGGCCCGACAGGGCCCGACAGAGCCCGACAGAGCCCGACAGGGCCCGACAGGGCCCGATAGAGCCCGACAGAGCCCGACAGAGCCCGACAGAGCCCAGTAGAGCCCAGTAGAGCCCGACAGAGCCCGACAGAGCCCGACAGAGCCCGACAGGGCCCGACAGGGCCCAGTAGAGCCCGACAGAGCCCGACAGAGCCCGACAGAGCCCGACAGAGCCCGACAGGGCCCGACAGGGCCCAGTAGAGCCCGACAGAGCCCGACAGAGCCCGACAGAGCCCGACAGAGCCCAGTAGAGCCCAGTAGAGCCCGACAGAGCCCGACACAGCCCGACAGAGCCCGACAGAGCCCGACAGGGCCCGACAGAGCCCGACAGAGCCCGACAGGGCCCGACAGGGCCCAGTAGAGCCCGACAGAGCCCGACAGGGCCCGACAGAGCCCGACAGAGCCTGACAGGGCCCGACAGAGCCCGACAGAGCCCGACAGAGCCCTGTCGGGCCCAGTAGAGCCCGACAGAGTCCGACAGAGCCCGACAGAGCCCGACAGGGCCCGACAGAGCCGGACAGAGCCCGACAGGGCCCGACAGTGCCCGACAGAGCCCGACAGAGCCCGACAGAGCCCGACAGGGCCCAGTAGAGCCCAGTAGAACCCGACAGAGCCCAGTAGAGCCCGACAGAGCCCGACAGAGCCCGACAGAGCCCGACAGGGCCCGACAGAGCCCGACAGAGCCCGACAGGGCCCGACAGAGCCCGACAGGGCCCAGTAGAGCCCGACAGAGCCCGACAGAGCCCAGTAGAGCCCGACAGAGCCCGACAGAGCCCGACAGGGCCCGACAGAGCCCGACAGAGCCCGACAGGGCCCGACAGAGCCCGACAGAGCCCGACAGAGCCCAGTAGAGCCCGACAGAGCCCGACAGAGCCCGACAGAGCCCGACAGGGCCCGACAGAGCCCGACAGGGCCCGACAGGGCCCGACAGGGCCCAGTAGAGCCCGACAGAGCCCGACAGAGCCCGACAGAGCCCGACAGAGCCCGACAGGGCCCGACAGGGCCCAGTAGAGCCCGACAGAGCCCGACAGAGCCCGACAGAGCCCGACAGGGCCCGACAGGGCCCAGAAGAGCCCGAAAGAGCCCGACAGAGCCCGACAGAACCCGACAGAGCCCGACAGAGCCCGACAGAGCCCGACAGGGCCCGACAGAGCCCGACAGAGCCCGACAGGGCCCAGTAGATCCCGACAGAGCCCGACAGAGCCCAGTAGAGCCCAGTAGAGCCCGACAGAGTCCGACAGAGCCCGACAGAGCCCGACAGAACCCGACAGAGCCCGACAGAGACCAGTTGAGCCCGACAGAGCCCGACAGAGCCCGACAGAGCCCGACAGAGCCCTGTCGGGCCCAGTAGAGCCCGACAGAGTCCGACAGAGCCCGACAGAGCCCGACAGGGCCCGACAGAGCCGGACAGAGCCCGACAGGGCCCGACAGTGCCCGACAGAGCCCGACAGAGCCCGACAGAGCCCGACAGGGCCCAGTAGAGCCCAGTAGAACCCGACAGAGCCCAGTAGAGCCCGACAGAGCCCGACAGAGCCCGACAGAGCCCGACAGAGCCCGACAGGGCCCGACAGAGCCCGACAGAGCCCGACAGGGCCCAGTAGAGCCCGACAGAGCCCGACAGAGCCCAGTAGAGCCCGACAGAGCCCGACAGAGCCCGACAGGGCCCGACAGGGCCCAGAAGAGCCCGACAGGGCCCGACAGAGCCCGACAGAGCCCGACAGAGCCCGACAGGGCCCGACAGAGCCCGACAGAGCCCGACAGGGCCCGACAGAGCCCGACAGAGCCCGACAGAGCCCGACAGGGCCCGACAGGGCCCGACAGAGCCCGACAGAGCCCGACAGAGCCCGACAGGGCCCGACAGGGCCCGACAGGGCCCAGTAGAGCCCGACAGAGTCCGACAGAGCCCGACAGAGCCCGACAGAGCCCGACAGGGCCCAGTAGAGCCCGACAGAGCCCGACAGAGCCCGACAGAACCCGTCAGAGCCCGACAGAGCCCGACAGAGCCCGACAGAGTCCGACAGGGCCCAGTAGAGCCCGACAGAGCCCGACAGAGCCCGACAGAGCCCGACAGGGCCCGACAGAGCCCGACAGAGCCCGACAGAGCCCGACAGGGCCCAGTAGAGCCCGACAGAGCCCGAGAGAGCCCGACAGAGCCCGACAGGTCCCGACAGAGCCCGACAGAGCCCGACAGGGCCTAGTAGAGCCCGACAGAGCCCGACAGAGCCCGACAGAACCCGACAGGGCCCAGTAGAGCCCGACAGAGCCCGACAGAGCCCGACAGAGCCCGACAGGGCCCGACAGAGCCCGACAGAGCCCGACAGAGCCCGACAGCGCCCGACAGGGCCCAGTAGAGCCCGACAGAGCCCGACAGGGCCCGACAGAGCCCGACAGAGCCCGACAGGGCCCAGTAGAGCCCGACAGAGCCCGACAGAGCCCGACAGAGCCCGACAGGGCCCGACAGGGCCCGACAGGGCCCGACAGGGCCCGACAGAGCCTGACAGAGCCCGACAGAGCCCGACAGAGCCCGACAGAGCCCGACAGGGCCCAGTAGAGCCCGACAGAGCCCGACAGAGCCTGACAGAGCCCGACAGAGCCCAGTAGAGCCCGACAGAGCCCGACAGAGCCCGACAGATCCCGACAGGGCCCGACAGAGCCCGACAGAGCCCGACAGGGCCCGACAGAGCCCGACAGAGCCCGACAGGGCCCGACAGAGCCCAGTAGAGCCCGACAGAGCCCGACAGAGCCCGACAGAGCCCAGTAGAGCCCGACAGAGCCCGACAGAGCCCGACAGAGCCCAGTAGAGTCCGACAGAGCCCGACAGGGCCCGACAGGGCCCGACAGGGCCCAGTAGAGCCCGACAGAGCCCGACAGGGCCCAGTAGAGCCCAGTAGAGCCCGACAGAGCCCGACAGAGCCCGACAGAGCCCGACAGGGCCCGACAGGGCCCGACAGGGCCCGACAGAGCCCGACAGGGCCCGACAGGGCCCGATAGAGCCCGACAGAGCCCGACAGACCCCGACAGAGCCCAGTAGAGCCCAGTAGAGCCCGACAGAGCCCGACAGAGCCCGACAGAGCCCGACAGGGCCCGACAGGGCCCAGTAGAGCCCGACAGAGCCCGACACAGCCCGACACAGCCCGACAGAGCCCGACAGGGCCCGACAGGGCCCAGTAGAGCCCGACAGAGCCCGACAGAGCCCGACAGAGCCCGACAGAGCCCAGTAGAGCCCAGTAGAGCCCGACAGAGCCCGACACAGCCCGACAGAGCCCGACAGAGCCCGACGGGGCCCGACAGAGCCCGACAGAGCCCGACAGGGCCCGACAGGGCCCAGTAGAGCCCGACAGAGCCCGACAGGGCCCGACAGAGCCCGACAGAGCCTGACAGGGCCCGACAGAGCCCGACAGAGCCCGACAGAGCCCTGTCGGGCCCAGTAGAGCCCGACAGAGTCCGACAGAGCCCGACAGAGCCCGACAGGGCCCGACAGAGCCGGACAGAGCCCGACAGGGCCCGACAGTGCCCGACAGAGCCCGACAGAGCCCGACAGAGCCCGACAGGGCCCAGTAGAGCCCAGTAGAACCCGACAGAGCCCAGTAGAGCCCGACAGAGCCCGACAGAGCCCGACAGAGCCCGACAGGGCCCGACAGAGCCCGACAGAGCCCGACAGGGCCCGACAGAGCCCGACAGGGCCCACTAGAGCCCGACAGAGCCCGACAGAGCCCAGTAGAGCCCGACAGAGCCCGACAGAGCCCGACAGGGCCCGACAGAGCCCGACAGAGCCCGACAGGGCCCGACAGAGCCCGACAGAGCCCGACAGAGCCCAGTAGAGCCCGACAGAGCCCGACAGAGCCCGACAGAGCCCGACAGGGCCCGACAGAGCCCGACAGGGCCCGACAGGGCCCGACAGGGCCCAGTAGAGCCCGACAGAGCCCGACAGAGCCCGACAGAGCCCGACAGAGCCCGACAGAGCCCGACAGGGCCCGACAGGGCCCAGTAGAGCCCGACAGAGCCCGACAGAGCCCGACAGAGCCCGACAGGGCCCGACAGGGCCCAGAAGAGCCCGAAAGAGCCCGACAGAGCCCGACAGAACCCGACAGAGCCCGACAGAGCCCGACAGAGCCCGACAGGGCCCGACAGAGCCCGACAGAGCCCGACAGGGCCCAGTAGATCCCGACAGAGCCCGACAGAGCCCAGTAGAGCCCAGTAGAGCCCGACAGAGTCCGACAGAGCCCGACAGAGCCCGACAGAACCCGACAGAGCCCGACAGAGACCAGTTGAGCCCGACAGAGCCCGACAGAGCCCGACAGAGCCCGACAGAGCCCTGTCGGGCCCAGTAGAGCCCGACAGAGTCCGACAGAGCCCGACAGAGCCCGACAGGGCCCGACAGAGCCGGACAGAGCCCGACAGGGCCCGACAGTGCCCGACAGAGCCCGACAGAGCCCGACAGAGCCCGACAGGGCCCAGTAGAGCCCAGTAGAACCCGACAGAGCCCAGTAGAGCCCGACAGAGCCCGACAGAGCCCGACAGAGCCCGACAGAGCCCGACAGGGCCCGACAGAGCCCGACAGAGCCCGACAGGGCCCGACAGAGCCCGACAGGGCCCAGTAGAGCCCGACAGAGCCCGACAGAGCCCAGTAGAGCCCGACAGAGCCCGACAGAGCCCGACAGGGCCCGACAGGGCCCAGAAGAGCCCGACAGGGCCCGACAGAGCCCGACAGAGCCCGACAGAGCCCAGTAGAGCCCGACAGAGCCCGACAGAGCCCGACAGAGCCCGACAGGGCCCGACAGAGCCCGACAGGGCCCGACAGGGCCCGACAGGGCCCAGTAGAGCCCGACAGAGCCCGACAGAGCCCGACAGAGCCCGACAGAGCCCGACAGAGCCCGACAGGGCCCGACAGAGCCCGACAGAGCCCGACAGAGCCCGACAGAGCCCGACAGGGCCCGACAGGGCCCAGTAGAGCCCGACAGAGCCCGACAGAGCCCGACAGAGCCCGACAGAGCCCGACAGGGCCCAGTAGAGCCCGACAGAGCCCGACAGAGCCCGACAGAACCCGTCAGAGCCCGACAGAGCCCGACAGAGCCCGACAGAGTCCGACAGGGCCCAGTAGAGCCCGACAGAGCCCGACAGAGCCCGACAGAGCCCGACAGGGCCCGACAGAGCCCGACAGAGCCCGACAGAGCCCGACAGGGCCCAGTAGAGCCCGACAGAGCCCGAGAGAGCCCGACAGAGCCCGACAGGGCCCGACAGAGCCCGACAGAGCCCGACAGGGCCTAGTAGAGCCCGACAGAGCCCGACAGAGCCCGACAGGGCCCGACAGAGTCCGACAGGGCCCGACAGAGCCCGACAGAGCCCGACAGGGCCCGACAGGGCCCGACAGAGCCCAGTAGAGCCCGACAGAGCCCGACAGAGCCCGACAGAGCCCGACAGAGCCCGACAGGGCCCGACAGGGCCCAGTAGAGCCCGACAGAGCCCGACAGAGCCCAACAGAGCCCGACAGGGCCCAGTAGAGCCCGACAGAGCCCGACAGAGCCCGACAGAACCCGTCAGAGCCCGACAGAGCCCGACAGAGCCCGACAGAGTCCGACAGGGCCCAGTAGAGCCCGACAGAGCCCGACAGAGCCCGACAGAGCCCGACAGGGCCCGACAGAGCCCGAGAGAGCCCGACAGAGCCCGACAGGGCCCAGTAGAGCCCGACAGAGCCCGACAGAGCCCGACAGAGCCCGACAGGGCCCGACAGAGCCCGACAGGGCCCGACAGGGCCCGACAGGGCCCAGTAGAGCCCGACAGAGCCCGACAGAGCCCGACAGAGCCCGACAGAGCCCGACAGGGCCCGACAGAGCCCGACAGAGCCCGACAGAGCCCGACAGGGCCCGACAGAGCCCGACAGGGCCCGACAGGGCCCGACAGGGCCCAGTAGAGCCCGACAGAGCCCGACAGAGCCCGACAGAGCCCGACAGAGCCCGACAGGGCCCGACAGAGCCCGACAGAGCCCGACAGAGCCCGACAGAGCCCGACAGGGCCCGACAGGGCCCAGAAGAGCCCGAAAGAGCCCGACAGGGCCCAGTAGAGCCCGACAGGGCCCGACAGAGCCCGACAGAGCCCGACAGGGCCCGACAGGGCCCGACAGAGCCCGACAGAGCCCGACAGGGCCCGACAGAGCCCGACAGAGCCCGACAGAGCCCGACAGGGCCCGACAGGGCCCGACAGGGCCCGACAGAGCCCGACAGGGCCCGACAGGGCCCAGTAGAGCCCGACAGAGCCCGACAGAGCCCGACAGAGCCCGACAGAGCCCGACAGGGCCCAGTAGAGCCCGACAGAGCCCGACAGAGCCCGACAGAACCCGTCAGAGCCCGACAGAGCCCGACAGAGCCCGACAGAGTCCGACAGGGCCCAGTAGAGCCCGACAGAGCCCGACAGAGCCCGACAGAGCCCGACAGGGCCCGACAGAGCCCGACAGAGCCCGACAGAGCCCGACAGGGCCCAGTAGAGCCCGACAGAGCCCGAGAGAGCCCGACAGAGCCCGACAGGGCCCGACAGAGCCCGACAGAGCCCGACAGGGCCTAGTAGAGCCCGACAGAGCCCGACAGAGCCCGACAGGGCCCGACAGAGTCCGACAGGGCCCGACAGAGCCCGACAGAGCCCGACAGGGCCCGACAGGGCCCGACAGAGCCCAGTAGAGCCCGACAGAGCCCGACAGAGCCCGACAGAGCCCGACAGGGCCCGACAGGGCCCAGTAGAGCCCGACAGAGCCCGACAGAGCCCGACAGAGCCCGACAGAGCCCGACAGGGCCCAGTAGAGCCCGACAGAGCCCGACAGAGCCCGACAGAACCCGTCAGAGCCCGACAGAGCCCGACAGAGCCCGACAGAGTCCGACAGGGCCCAGTAGAGCCCGACAGAGCCCGACAGAGCCCGACAGAGCCCGACAGGGCCCGACAGAGCCCGACAGAGCCCGACAGAGCCCGACAGGGCCCAGTAGAGCCCGACAGAGCCCGAGAGAGCCCGACAGAGCCCGACAGGGCCCGACAGAGCCCGACAGAGCCCGACAGGGCCCAGTAGAGCCCGACAGAGCCCGACAGAGCCCGACAGGGCCCGACAGAGTCCGACAGGGCCCGACAGAGCCCGACAGAGCCCGACAGGGCCCGACAGGGCCCGACAGAGCCCAGTAGAGCCCGACAGAGCCCGACAGAGCCCGACAGAGCCCGACAGAGCCCGACAGGGCCCGACAGGGCCCAGTAGAGCCCGACAGAGCCCGACAGAGCCCAACAGAGCCCGACAGGGCCCAGTAGAGCCCGACAGAGCCCGACAGAGCCCGACAGAACCCGTCAGAGCCCGACAGAGCCCGACAGAGCCCGACAGAGTCCGACAGGGCCCAGTAGAGCCCGACAGAGCCCGACAGAGCCCGACAGAGCCCGACAGGGCCCGACAGAGCCCGAGAGAGCCCGACAGAGCCCGACAGGGCCCAGTAGAGCCCGACAGAGCCCGACAGAGCCCGACAGAGCCCGACAGGGCCCGACAGAGCCCGACAGGGCCCGACAGGGCCCGACAGGGCCCAGTAGAGCCCGACAGAGCCCGACAGAGCCCGACAGAGCCCGACAGAGCCCGACAGGGCCCGACAGAGCCCGACAGAGCCCGACAGAGCCCGACAGAGCCCGACAGGGCCCGACAGAGCCCGACAGGGCCCGACAGGGCCCGACAGGGCCCAGTAGAGCCCGACAGAGCCCGACAGAGCCCGACAGAGCCCGACAGAGCCCGACAGGGCCCGACAGAGCCCGACAGAGCCCGACAGAGCCCGACAGAGCCCGACAGGGCCCGACAGGGCCCAGAAGAGCCCGAAAGAGCCCGACAGAGCCCAGTAGAGCCCGACAGGGCCCGACAGAGCCCGACAGAGCCCGACAGGGCCCGACAGGGCCCGACAGAGCCCGACAGAGCCCGACAGGGCCCGACAGAGCCCGACAGAGCCCGACAGAGCCCGACAGGGCCCGACAGGGCCCGACAGGGCCCGACAGAGCCCGACAGGGCCCGACAGGGCCCAGTAGAGCCCGACAGAGCCCGACAGAGCCCGACAGAGCCCGACAGAGCCCGACAGGGCCCAGTAGAGCCCGACAGAGCCCGACAGAGCCCGACAGAACCCGTCAGAGCCCGACAGAGCCCGACAGAGCCCGACAGAGTCCGACAGGGCCCAGTAGAGCCCGACAGAGCCCGACAGAGCCCGACAGAGCCCGACAGGGCCCGACAGAGCCCGACAGAGCCCGACAGAGCCCGACAGGGCCCAGTAGAGCCCGACAGAGCCCGAGAGAGCCCGACAGAGCCCGACAGGGCCCGACAGAGCCCGACAGAGCCCGAAAGGGCCTAGTAGAGCCCGACAGAGCCCGACAGAGCCCGACAGGGCCCGACAGAGTCCGACAGGGCCCGACAGAGCCCGACAGAGCCCGACAGGGCCCGACAGGGCCCGACAGAGCCCAGTAGAGCCCGACAGAGCCCGACAGAGCCCGACAGAGCCCGACAGAGCCCGACAGGGCCCGACAGGGCCCAGTAGAGCCCGACAGAGCCCGACAGAGCCCAACAGAGCCCGACAGGGCCCAGTAGAGCCCGACAGAGCCCGACAGAGCCCGACAGAACCCGTCAGAGCCCGACAGAGCCCGACAGAGCCCGACAGAGTCCGACAGGGCCCAGTAGAGCCCGACAGAGCCCGACAGAGCCCGACAGAGCCCGACAGGGCCCGACAGAGCCCGAGAGAGCCCGACAGAGCCCGACAGGGCCCAGTAGAGCCCGACAGAGCCCGAGAGAGCCCGACAGAACCCGACAGGGCCCGACAGAGCCCGACAGGGCCCGAGAGAGCCCGACAGAGCCCGACAGATCCCGACAGGGCCCGACAGGGCCTAGTAGAGCCCGACAGAGCCCGACAGAGCCCGACAGAACCCGAAAGGGCCCAGTAGAGCCCGACAGAGCCCGACAGAGCCCGACAGAGCCCGACAGGGCCCGACAGAGCCCGACAGAGCCCGACAGAGCCCGACAGCGCCCGACAGGTCCCAGTAGAGCCCGACAGAGCCCGACAGAGCCCGACAGAGCCCGATAGGGCCCGACAGGGCCCGACAGAGCCCAGTAGAGCCCGACAGAGCCCGACAGAGCCCGACAGGGCCCGACAGGGCCCGACAGGGCCCGACAGAGCCCGACAGGGCCCAGTAGAGCCCGACAGAGCCCGACAGAGCCTGACAGAGCCCGACAGAGCCCAGTAGAGCCCGACAGAGCCCGACAGAGCCCGACAGAGCCCGACAGGGCCCGACAGAGCCCGACAGAGCCCGACAGGGCCCGACAGAGCCCGACAGAGCCCGACAGGGCCCAGTAGAGCCCGACAGAGCCCGACAGGGCCCGACAGAGCCCGACAGAGCCCGACAGAGCCCGACAGGGCCCAGTAGAGCCCGACAGAGCCCGACAGAGCCCGACAGAGCCCGACAGGGCCCGACAGGGCCCGACAGAGCCCGACAGAGCCCGACAGGGCCCGACAGAGCCCGACAGAGCCCGACAGAGCCCGACAGGGCCCGACAGGGCCCGACAGAGCCCGACAGGGCCCGACAGGGCCCGACAGGGCCCAGTAGAGCCCGACAGAGCCCGACAGAGCCCGACAGAGCCCGACAGAGCCCGACAGGGCCCAGTAGAGCCCGACAGAGCCCGACAGAGCCCGACAGAACCCGTCAGAGCCCGACAGAGCCCGACAGAGCCCGACAGAGTCCGACAGGGCCCAGTAGAGCCCGACAGAGCCCGACAGAGCCCGACAGAGCCCGACAGGGCCCGACAGAGCCCGACAGAGCCCGACAGAGCCCGACAGGGCCCAGTAGAGCCCGACAGAGCCCGAGAGAGCCCGACAGAGCCCGACAGGGCCCGACAGAGCCCGACAGAACCCGACAGGGCCTAGTAGAGCCCGACAGAGCCCGACAGAGCCCGACAGAACCCGACAGGGCCCAGTAGAGCCCGACAGAGCCCGACAGAGCCCGACAGAGCCCGACAGGGCCCGACAGAGCCCGACAGAGCCCGACAGAGCCCGACAGCGCCCAACAGGGCCCAGTAGAGCCCGACAGAGCCCGACAGGGCCCGACAGAGCCCGACAGAGCCCGACAGGGCCCAGTAGAGCCCGACAGAGCCCGACAGAGCCCGACAGAGCCCGATCAGGGCCCGACAGGGCCCGACAGGGCCCGACAGGGCCCGACAGAGCCTGACAGAGCCCGACAGAGCCCGACAGAGCCCGACAGAGCCCGAGAGGGCCCAGTAGAGCCCGACAGAGCCCGACAGAGCCTGACAGAGCCCGACAGAGCCCAGTAGAGCCCGACAGAGCCCGACAGAGCCCGACAGATCCCGACAGGGCCCGACAGAGCCCGACAGAGCCCGACAGGGCCCGACAGAGCCCGACAGAGCCCGACAGGGCCCGACAGAGCCCAGTAGAGCCCGACAGAGCCCGACAGAGCCCGACAGAGCCCAGTAGAGCCCGACAGAGCCCGACAGAGCCCGACAGAGCCCAGTAGAGTCCGACAGAGCCCGACAGGGCCCGACAGGGCCCGACAGGGCCCAGTAGAGCCCGACAGAGCCCGACAGGGCCCAGTAGAGCCCAGTAGAGCCCGACAGAGCCCGACAGAGCCCGACAGAGCCCGACAGGGCCCGACAGAGCCCGACAGAGCCCGACAGGGCCCGACAGAGCCCGACAGAGCCCGACAGGGCCCGACAGGGCCCAGTAGAGCCCGACAGAGCCCGACAGAGCCCAGTAGAGCCCAGTAGAGCCCGACAGGGCCCGACAGAGCCCGACAGAGCCCGACAGAGCCCGACAGGGCCCGACAGGGCCCGACAGAGCCCGACAGGGCCCGACAGAGCCCGACCGGGCCCAGTAGAGCCCGACAGAGACCGACAGAGCCCAGTAGAGCCCGACAGAGCCCGACAGAGCCCGACAGGGCCCGACAGAGCCCGACAGAGCCCGACAGGGCCCGACAGAGCCCGACAGAGCCCGACAGAGCCCAGTACAGCCCGACAGAGCCCGTCAGGGCCCGACAGGGCCCGACAGGGCCCAGTAGAGCCCGACAGAGCCCGACAGAGCCCAGTAGAGCCCAGTAGAGCCCGACAGAGCCCGACAGAGCCCGACAGGGCCCGACAGGGCCCGACAGAGCCCGACAGAGCCCGACAGGGCCCGACAGGGCCCAGTAGAGCCCGACAGAGCCCGACAGATCCCGACAGAGCCCGACAGAGCCCGACAGGGCCCGACAGGGCCCGACAGAGCCCGACAGAACCCGACAGAGCCCGACAGAGCCCAGTAGAGCCCGACAGAGCCCGACAGAGCCCGACAGAGCCCGACAGAACCCGACAGAGCCCGACAGGGCCCAGAAGAGCCCGACAGAGCCCGACAGAGCCCGACAGAACCCGACAGAGCCCGACAGAGCCCGACAGAGCCCGACAGGGCCCGACAGGGCCCGACAGGGCCCGACAGAGCCCGACAGGGCCCAGTAGAGCCCGACAGAGCCCAACAGAGCCCAGTAGAGCCCAGTAGAGCCCGACAGAGCCCGACAGAGCCCGACAGGGCCCGACAGAACCCGACAGAGCCAGACAGAGACCAGTTGAGCCCGACAGAGCCCGACAGAGCCCGACAGAGCCCGACAGGGCCCAGTAGAGCCCAGTAGAACCCGACAGAGCCCAGTAGAGCCCGACAGAGCCCGACAGAGCCCGACAGAGCCCGACAGAGCCCGACAGGGCCCGACAGAGCCCGACAGAGCCCGACAGGGCCCGACAGAGCCGGACAGGGCCCAGTAGAGCCCGACAGAGCCCGACAGAGCCCAGTAGAGCCCGACAGAGCCCGACAGAGCCCGACAGGGCCCGACAGAGCCCGACAGAGCCCAACAGGGCCCGACAGAGCCCGACAGAGCCCGACAGAGCCCAGTAGAGCCCGACAGAGCCCGACAGAGCCCGACAGAGCCCGACAGGGCCCGACAGAGCCCGACAGGGCCCGACAGGGCCCGACAGGGCCCAGTAGAGCCCGACAGAGCCCTACAGAGCCCGACAGAGCCCGACAGAACCCGACAGAGCCTGACAGGGCCCGACAGGGCCCGACAGGGCCCAGTAGAGCCCGACAGAGCCCGACAGAGCCCGACAGAGCCCGACAGGGCCCGACAGGGCCCAGAAGAGCCCGAAAGAGCCCGACAGAGCCCGACAGAACCCGACAGAGCCCGACAGAGCCCGACAGAGCCCGACAGGGCCCGACAGAGCCCGACAGAGCCCGACAGGGCCCAGTAGATCCCGACAGAGCCCGACAGAGCCCAGTAGAGCCCAGTAGAGCCCGACAGAGTCCGACAGAGCCTGACAGAGCCCGACAGAACCCGACAGAGCCCGACAGAGACCAGTTGAGCCCGACAGAGCCCGACAGAGGCCGACAGAGCCCGACAGGGCCCGACAGGGCCCAGTAGAGCCCGACAGAGCCCGACAGAGCCCGACAGAGCCCGACAGGGCCCGACAGAGCCTGACAGAGCCCGACAGGGCCCGACAGGGCCCGACAGAGCCCAGTAGAGCCCGACAGGGCCCGACAGAGCCCGACAGGGCCCGACAGAGCCCGACAGAGCCCGACAGGGCCCGACAGAGCCCGACAGAGCCCGACAGGGCCCGACAGAGCCCGACAGGGCCCGACAGGGCCCGACAGGGCCCGACAGAGCCCGACAGGGCCCGACAGAGCCCGACAGGGCCCGACAGGGCCCGACAGAGCCCAGTAGAGCCCGACAGAGCCCGACAGAGCCCGACAGAGCCCGACAGAGCCCGACAGGGCCCAGTAGAGCCCGACAGAGCCCGACAGAGCCCAACAGAGCCCGACAGGGCCCAGTAGAGCCCGACAGAGCCCGACAGAGCCCGACAGAACCCGTCAGAGCCCGACAGAGCCCGACAGAGCCCGACAGAGTCCGACAGGGCCCAGTAGAGCCCGACAGAGCCCGACAGAGCCCGACAGAGCCCGACAGGGCCCGACAGAGCCCGAGAGAGCCCGACAGAGCCCGACAGGGCCCAGTAGAGCCCGACAGAGCCCGAGAGAGCCCGACAGAACCCGACAGGGCCCGACAGAGCCCGACAGGGCCCGAGAGAGCCCGACAGAGCCCGACAGATCCCGACAGGGCCCGACAGGGCCTAGTAGAGCCCGACAGAGCCCGACAGAGCCCGACAGAACCCGACAGGGCCCAGTAGAGCCCGACAGAGCCCGACAGAGCCCGACAGAGCCCGACAGGGCCCGACAGAGCCCGACAGAGCCCGACAGAGCCCGACAGAGCCCGACAGAGCCCGACAGAGCCCGACAGGGCCCGACAGAGCCCGACAGAGCCCAGTAGAGCCCGACAGAGCCCGACAGAGCCCGACAGAGCCCGACAGGGCCCGACAGAGCCCGACAGGGCCCGACAGGGCCCAGTAGAGCCCGACAGAGCCCGACAGAGCCCGACAGAGCCCGACAGAACCCGACAGAGCCCGACAGGGCCCGACAGAGCCCGACAGAGCCCAGTAGAGCCCGACAGAGCCCGACAGAGCCCGACAGAGCCCGACAGGGCCCGACAGAGCCCGACAGAGCCCGACAGAGCCCGACAGAGCCCGACAGGGCCCAGTAGAGCCCGACAGAGCCCGACAGGGCCCGACAGAGCCCGACAGAGCCCGACAGAGCCCGACAGGGCCCAGTAGAGCCCGACAGAGCCCGACAGAGCCCGACAGAGCCCGACACGGCCCAACAGGGCCCGACAGAGCCCGACAGAGCCCGACAGGGCCCGACAGAGCCCGACAGGGCCCGACAGAGCCCGACAGGGCCCGACAGGGCCCGACAGGGCCCGACAGGGCCCGACAGGGCCCAGTAGAGCCTGACAGAGCCCGACAGAGCCCGACAGAGCCCGACAGAGCCCGACAGGGCCCAGTAGAGCCCGACAGAGCCCGACAGAGCCCGACAGAACCCGTCAGAGCCCGACAGAGCCCGACAGAGCCCGACAGAGTCCGACAGGGCCCAGTAGAGCCCGACAGAGCCCGACAGAGCCCGACAGAGCCCGACAGGGCCCGACAGAGCCCGACAGAGCCCGACAGAGCCCGACAGGGCCCAGTAGAGCCCGACAGAGCCCGAGAGAGCCCGACAGAGCCCGACAGGGCCCGACAGAGCCCGACAGAGCCCGACAGGGCCTAGTAGAGCCCGACAGAGCCCGACAGAGCCCGACAGAACCCGACAGGGCCCAGTAGAGCCCGACAGAGCCCGACAGAGCCCGACAGAGCCCGACAGGGCCCGACAGAGCCCGACAGAGCCCGACAGAGCCCGACAGCGCCCGACAGGGCCCAGTAGAGCCCGACAGAGCCCGACAGGGCCCGACAGAGCCCGACAGAGCCCGACAGGGCCCAGTAGAGCCCGACAGAGCCCGACAGAGCCCGACAGAGCCCGACAGGGCCCGACAGGGCCCGACAGGGCCCGACAGGGCCCGACAGAGCCTGACAGAGCCCGACAGAGCCCGACAGAGCCCGACAGGGCCCAGTAGAGCCCGACAGAGCCCGACAGAGCCTGACAGAGCCCGACAGAGCCCAGTAGAGCCCGACAGAGCCCGACAGAGCCCGACAGATCCCGACAGGGCCCGACAGAGCCCGACAGAGCCCGACAGGGCCCGACAGAGCCCGACAGAGCCCGACAGGGCCCGACAGAGCCCAGTAGAGCCCGACAGAGCCCGACAGAGCCCGACAGAGCCCAGTAGAGCCCGACAGAGCCCGACAGAGCCCGACAGAGCCCAGTAGAGTCCGACAGAGCCCGACAGGGCCCGACAGGGCCCGACAGGGCCCAGTAGAGCCCGACAGAGCCCGACAGGGCCCAGTAGAGCCCAGTAGAGCCCGACAGAGCCCGACAGAGCCCGACAGAGCCCGACAGGGCCCGACAGAGCCCGACAGAGCCCGACAGGGCCCGACAGAGCCCGACAGAGCCCGACAGGGCCCGACAGGGCCCAGTAGAGCCCGACAGAGCCCGACAGAGCCCAGTAGAGCCCAGTAGAGCCCGACAGGGCCCGACAGAGCCCGACAGAGCCCGACAGAGCCCGACAGGGCCCGACAGGGCCCGACAGAGCCCGACAGGGCCCGACAGAGCCCGACCGGGCCCAGTAGAGCCCGACAGAGACCGACAGAGCCCAGTAGAGCCCGACAGAGCCCGACAGAGCCCGACAGAGCCCGACAGGGCCCGACAGAGCCGGACAGAGCCCGACAGGGCCCGACAGTGCCCGACAGAGCCCGACAGAGCCCGACAGAGCCCGACAGGGCCCAGTAGAGCCCAGTAGAACCCGACAGAGCCCAGTAGAGCCCGACAGAGCCCGACAGAGCCCGACAGAGCCCGACAGGGCCCGACAGAGCCCGACAGGGCCCAGTAGAGCCCGACAGAGCCCGACAGAGCCCGACAGAGCCCGACAGAGCCCGACAGGGCCCGACAGAGCCCGACAGAGCCCAGTAGAGCCCGACAGAGCCCGACAGAGCCCGACAGAGCCCGACAGGGCCCGACAGAGCCCGACAGGGCCCGACAGGGCCCAGTAGAGCCCGACAGAGCCCGACAGAGCCCGACAGAGCCCGACAGAACCCGACAGAGCCCGACAGGGCCCGACAGGGCCCGACAGGGCCCAGTAGAGCCCGACAGAGCCCGACAGAGCCCGACAGAGCCCGACAGAGCCCGACAGGGCCCAGAAGAGCCCGAAAGAGCCCGACAGAGCCCGACAGAACCCGACAGAGCCCGACAGAGCCCGACAGAGCCCGACAGGGCCCGACAGAGCCCGACAGAGCCCGACAGGGCCCAGTAGATCCCGACAGAGCCCGACAGAGCCCAGTAGAGCCCAGTAGAGCCCGACAGAGTCCGACAGAGCCCGACAGAGCCCGACAGAACCCGACAGAGCCCGACAGAGCCCGACAGCGCCCGACAGAGCCCGACAGAGCCCGACAGAGCCCGACAGCGCCCGACAGGGCCCAGTAGAGCCCGACAGAGCCCGACAGGGCCCGACAGAGCCCGACAGAGCCCGACAGAGCCCGACAGGGCCCAGTAGAGCCCGACAGAGCCCGACAGAGCCCGACAGAGCCCGACAGGGCCCGACAGGGCCCGACAGGGCCCGACAGAGCCCGACAGAGCCCGACAGGGCCCAGTAGAGCCCGACAGAGCCCGACAGAGCCTGACAGAGCCCGACAGAGCCCAGTAGAGCCCGACAGAGCCCGACAGAGCCCGACAGATCCCGACAGGGCCCGAGAGAGCCCGACAGAGCCCGACAGGGCCCGACAGGGCCCGACAGGGCCCAGTAGAGCCCGACAGAGCCCGACAGAGCCCGACAGAGCCCAGTAGAGCCCGACAGAGCCCGACAGAGCCCGACAGAGCCCGACAGAGCCCAGTAGAGTCCGACAGAGCCCGACAGGGCCCGACAGGGCCCGACAGGGCCCAGTAGAGCCCGACAGAGCCCGACAGGGCCCAGTAGAGCCCAGTAGAGCCCGACAGAGCCCGACAGAGCCCGACAGAGCCCGACAGGGCCCGACAGAGCCCGACAGAGCCCGACAGGGCCCGACAGGGCCCAGTAGAGCCCGACAGAGCCCGACAGAGCCCAGTAGAGCCCAGTAGAGCCCGACAGGGCCCGACAGAGCCCGACAGAGCCCGACAGAGCCCGACAGGGCCCGACAGGGCCCGACCGGGCCCAGTAGAGCCCGACAGAGACCGACAGAGCCCAGTAGAGCCCGACAGAGCCCGACAGAGCCCGACAGGGCCCGACAGAGCCCGACAGAGCCCGACAGAGCCCAGTAGAGCCCGACAGAGCCCGTCAGGGCCCGACAGGGCCCGACAGGGCCCAGTAGAGCCCGACAGAGCCCGACAGAGCCCAGTAGAGCCCAGTAGAGCCCGACAGAGCCCGACAGAGCCCGACAGAGCCCGACAGGGCCCGACAGAGCCCGACAGAGCCCGACAGGGCCCGACAGGGCCCGACAGGGCCCAGTAGAGCCCGACAGAGCCCGACAGATCCCGACAGAGCCCGACAGAGCCCGACAGGGCCCGACAGGGCCCGACAAAGCCCGACAGAACCCGACAGAGCCCGACAGAGCCCAGTAGAGCCCGACAGAGCCCGACAGAGCCCGACAGAGCCCGACAGAGCCCGACAGAACCCGACAGAGCCCGACAGGGCCCAGAAGAGCCCGACAGAGCCCGACAGAGCCCGACAGAACCCGACAGAGCCCGACAGAGCCCGACAGAGCCCGACAGGGCCCGACAGGGCCCGACAGGGCCCGACAGAGCCCGACAGGGCCCAGTAGAGCCCGACAGAGCCCAACAGAGCCCAGTAGAGCCCAGTAGAGCCCGACAGAGCCCGACAGAGCCCGACAGAGCCCGACAGAACCCGACAGAGCCAGACAGAGACCATTTGAGCCCGACAGAGCCCGACAGAGCCCGACAGAGCCCAGTAGAGCCCGACAGAGCCCGACAGAGCCCGACAGAGCCCGACAGGGCCCGACAGAGCCTGACAGAGCCCGACAGGGCCCGACAGGGCCCGACAGAGCCCAGTAGAGCCCGACAGAGCCCGACAGAGCCCGACAGGGCCCAGTAGAGACCAGTAGAGCCCGACAGAGCCCAGTAGAGCCCGACAGAGCCCGACAGAGCCCGACAGAGCCCGACAGGGCCCGAAAGGGCCCGACAGAGCCCGACAGAGCCCGACAGGGCCCAGTAGAGCCCGACAAAGCCCGACAGAGCCCAGTAGAGCCCGACAGAGCCCAGTAGAGCCCGACAGAGCCCGACAGAGCCCGACAGAGCCCGACAGGGCCCGACAGAGCCCGACAGAGCCCGACAGAGCCCGACAGGGCCCAGTAGAGCCCGACAGAGCCCGACAAAGCCTGACAGAGCCCGACAGGGCCCGACAGGGCCCGACAGAGTCCGACAGAGCCCGACAGGGCCCAGTAGAGCCCGACAGAGCCCGACAGAGCCCGACAGAGCCCGACAGAGCCCGACAGGGCCCAGTAGAGCCCGACAGAGCCCGACAGAGCCCGACAGAGCCCGACAGGGCCCGACAGGGCCCGACAGAGCCCGACAGAGCCCGACAGGGCACGACAGAGCCCGACAGGGCCCGACAGGGCCCGACAGGGCCCGACAGGGCCCAGTAGAGCCCGATAGAGCCCGACAGAGCCCGACAGAGCCCGACAGGGCCCGACAGAGCCCGACAGAGCCCGACAGGGCCCGACAGAGCCCGACAGAGCCCGACAGGGCCCGACAGAGCCGGACAGAGCCCGACAGGGCCCGACAGGGCCCGACAGAGCCCGACAGAGCCCGACAGAGCCCGACAGGGCCCAGTAGAGCCCAGTAGAACCCGACAGAGCCCAGTAGAGCCCGACAGAGCCCGACAGAGCCCGACAGAGCCCGACAGGGCCCGACAGAGCCCGACAGGGCCCAGTAGAGCCCGACAGAGCCCGACAGAGCCCGACAGAGCCCGACAGAGCCCGACAGGGCCCGACAGAGCCCGACAGAGCCCAGTAGAGCCCGACAGAGCCCGACAGAGCCCGACAGAGCCCGACAGGGCCCGACAGAGCCCGACAGGGCCCGACAGGGCCCAGTAGAGCCCGACAGAGCCCGACAGAGCCCGACAGAGCCCGACAGAACCCGACAGAGCCCGACAGGGCCCGACAGGGCCCGACAGGGCCCAGTAGAGCCCGACAGAGCCCGACAGAGCCCGACAGAGCCCGACAGAGCCCGACAGGGCCCAGAAGAGCCCGAAAGAGCCCGACAGAGCCCGACAGAACCCGACAGAGCCCGACAGAGCCCGACAGAGCCCGACAGGGCCCGACAGAGCCCGACAGAGCCCGACAGGGCCCAGTAGATCCCGACAGAGCCCGACAGAGCCCAGTAGAGCCCAGTAGAGCCCGACAGAGTCCGACAGAGCCCGACAGAGCCCGACAGAACCCGACAGAGCCCGACAGAGCCCGACAGCGCCCGACAGAGCCCGACAGAGCCCGACAGAGCCCGACAGCGCCCGACAGGGCCCAGTAGAGCCCGACAGAGCCCGACAGGGCCCGACAGAGCCCGACAGAGCCCGACAGAGCCCGACAGGGCCCAGTAGAGCCCGACAGAGCCCGACAGAGCCCGACAGAGCCCGACAGGGCCCGACAGGGCCCGACAGGGCCCGACAGAGCCCGACAGAGCCCGACAGGGCCCAGTAGAGCCCGACAGAGCCCGACAGAGCCTGACAGAGCCCGACAGAGCCCAGTAGAGCCCGACAGAGCCCGACAGAGCCCGACAGATCCCGACAGGGCCCGAGAGAGCCCGACAGAGCCCGACAGGGCCCGACAGGGCCCGACAGGGCCCAGTAGAGCCCGACAGAGCCCGACAGAGCCCGACAGAGCCCAGTAGAGCCCGACAGAGCCCGACAGAGCCCGACAGAGCCCGACAGAGCCCAGTAGAGTCCGACAGAGCCCGACAGGGCCCGACAGGGCCCGACAGGGCCCAGTAGAGCCCGACAGAGCCCGACAGGGCCCAGTAGAGCCCAGTAGAGCCCGACAGAGCCCGACAGAGCCCGACAGAGCCCGACAGGGCCCGACAGAGCCCGACAGAGCCCGACAGGGCCCGACAGGGCCCAGTAGAGCCCGACAGAGCCCGACAGAGCCCAGTAGAGCCCAGTAGAGCCCGACAGGGCCCGACAGAGCCCGACAGAGCCCGACAGAGCCCGACAGGGCCCGACAGGGCCCGACCGGGCCCAGTAGAGCCCGACAGAGACCGACAGAGCCCAGTAGAGCCCGACAGAGCCCGACAGAGCCCGACAGGGCCCGACAGAGCCCGACAGAGCCCGACAGGGCCCGACAGAGCCCGACAGAGCCCGACAGAGCCCAGTAGAGCCCGACAGAGCCCGTCAGGGCCCGACAGGGCCCGACAGGGCCCAGTAGAGCCCGACAGAGCCCGACAGAGCCCAGTAGAGCCCAGTAGAGCCCGACAGAGCCCGACAGAGCCCGACAGAGCCCGACAGGGCCCGACAGAGCCCGACAGAGCCCGACAGGGCCCGACAGGGCCCGACAGGGCCCAGTAGAGCCCGACAGAGCCCGACAGATCCCGACAGAGCCCGACAGAGCCCGACAGGGCCCGACAGGGCCCGACAAAGCCCGACAGAACCCGACAGAGCCCGACAGAGCCCAGTAGAGCCCGACAGAGCCCGACAGAGCCCGACAGAGCCCGACAGAGCCCGACAGAACCCGACAGAGCCCGACAGGGCCCAGAAGAGCCCGACAGAGCCCGACAGAGCCCGACAGAACCCGACAGAGCCCGACAGAGCCCGACAGAGCCCGACAGGGCCCGACAGGGCCCGACAGGGCCCGACAGAGCCCGACAGGGCCCAGTAGAGCCCGACAGAGCCCAACAGAGCCCAGTAGAGCCCAGTAGAGCCCGACAGAGCCCGACAGAGCCCGACAGAGCCCGACAGAACCCGACAGAGCCAGACAGAGACCATTTGAGCCCGACAGAGCCCGACAGAGCCCGACAGAGCCCAGTAGAGCCCGACAGAGCCCGACAGAGCCCGACAGAGCCCGACAGGGCCCGACAGAGCCTGACAGAGCCCGACAGGGCCCGACAGGGCCCGACAGAGCCCAGTAGAGCCCGACAGAGCCCGACAGAGCCCGACAGGGCCCAGTAGAGACCAGTAGAGCCCGACAGAGCCCAGTAGAGCCCGACAGAGCCCGACAGAGCCCGACAGAGCCCGACAGGGCCCGAAAGGGCCCGACAGAGCCCGACAGAGCCCGACAGGGCCCAGTAGAGCCCGACAAAGCCCGACAGAGCCCAGTAGAGCCCGACAGAGCCCAGTAGAGCCCGACAGAGCCCGACAGAGCCCGACAGAGCCCGACAGGGCCCGACAGAGCCCGACAGAGCCCGACAGAGCCCGACAGGGCCCAGTAGAGCCCGACAGAGCCCGACAAAGCCTGACAGAGCCCGACAGGGCCCGACAGGGCCCGACAGAGTCCGACAGAGCCCGACAGGGCCCAGTAGAGCCCGACAGAGCCCGACAGAGCCCGACAGAGCCCGACAGAGCCCGACAGGGCCCAGTAGAGCCCGACAGAGCCCGACAGAGCCCGACAGAGCCCGACAGGGCCCGACAGGGCCCGACAGAGCCCGACAGAGCCCGACAGGGCACGACAGAGCCCGACAGGGCCCGACAGGGCCCGACAGGGCCCGACAGGGCCCAGTAGAGCCCGATAGAGCCCGACAGAGCCCGACAGAGCCCGACAGGGCCCGACAGAGCCCGACAGAGCCCGACAGGGCCCAGTAGAGCCCGACAGAGCCCGACAGAGCCCGACAGGGCCCGACAGGGCCCGACAAAGCCCGACAGGGCCCGACAGAGCCCAACAGGGCCCCACAGAGCCCGACAGAGCCCGACAGGGCCCAGTAGAGCCCAACAGAGCCCGACAGAGCCCGACAGAGCCCGACAGAGCCCAGTAGAGCCCGACAGAGCCCGACAGAGCCCGACAGGGCCCGACAGGGCCCGACAGAGCCCGACAGAGCCCAACAGGGCCCAGTAGAGCCCGACAGAGCCCGACAGAGCGCAGTAGAGCCCGACAGAGCCCGACAGAGCCCGACAGGGCCCGACAGAGCCCGACAGAGCCCGACAGGGCCCGACAGGGCCCGACAGAGCCCAGTAGAGCCCGACAGAGCCCGACAGAGCCCGACAGAGCCCGACAGGGCCCGACAGGGCCCGACAGGGCCCAGTAGAGCCCGACAGAGCCCGACAGGGCCCGACAGAGCCCGACAGGGCCCGACAGAGCCCGACAGGGCCCGACAGGGCACGACAGAGCCCGACAGAGCCCGACAGGGCCCGACAGAGCCCGACAGAGCCCGACAGAGCCCAGTAGAGCCCAGTAGAGCCCGACAGAGCCCGACAGAGCCCGACAGAGCCCGACAGGGCCCGACAGGGCCCAGTAGAGCCCGACAGAGCCCGACAGAGCCCGACAGAGCCCGACAGGGCCCGACAGGGCCCAGTAGAGCCCGACAGAGCCCGACAGAGCCCAGTAGAGCCCAGTAGAGCCCGACAGAGCCCGACAGAGCCCGACAGAGCCCGACAGGGCCCGACAGGGCCCGACAGGGCCCGACAGAGCCCGACAGAGCCCGACAGGGCCCGACAGGGCCCAGTAGAGCCCGACAGAGCCCAACAGAGCCCAGTAGAGCCCAGTAGAGCCCGACAGAGCCCGACAGAGCCCGACAGAGCCCGACAGAACCCGACAGAGCCAGACAGAGACCAGTTGAGCCCGACAGAGCCCGACAGAGCCCGACAGAGCCCGACAGAGCCCAGTAGAGCCCGACAGAGCCCGACAGAGCCCGACAGAGCCCGACAGGGCCCTACAGAGCCTGACAGAGCCCGACAGGGCCAAACAGGGCCCGACAGAGCCCAGTAGAGCCCGACAGAGCCCGACAGAGCCCGACAGGGCCCAGTAGAGACCAGTAGAGCCCGACAGAGCCCAGTAGAGCCCGACAGAGCCCGACAGAGACCGACAGGGCCCGACAGAGCCCGACAGAGCCCGACAGGGCCCGACAGAGCCCGACAGAGCCCGACAGAGCCCAGTAGAGCCCGACAGAGCCCGACAGAGCCCGACAGAGCCCGACAGGGCCCGACAGAGCCCGACAGGGCCCGACAGGGCCCAGTAGAGCCCGACAGAGCCTGACAGAGCTCGACAGAGCCCGACAGAACCCGACAGAGCCCGACAGGGCCCGACAGGGCCCAGTAGAGCCCGACAGAGCCCGACAGAGCCCGACAGAGCCCGACAGGGCCCGACAGGGCCCAGAAGAGCCCGAAAGAGCCCGACAGAGGCCGACAGAACCCAACAGAGCCCGACAGAGCCCGACAGAGCCCGACAGGGCCCGACAGAGCCCGACAGAGCCCGACAGGGCCCAGTAGATCCCGACAGAGCCCGACAGAGCCCAGTAGAGCCCAATAGAGCCCGACAGAGTCCGACAGAGCCCGACAGAGCCCGACAGAACCCGACAGAGCCCGACAGAGACCAGTTGAGCCCGACAGAGCCCGACAGAGCCCGACAGAGCCCGACAGGGCCCGACAGGGCCCAGTAGAGCCCGACAGAGCCCGACAGAGCCCGACAGAGCCCGACAGGGCCCGACAGAGCCTGACAGAGCCCGACAGGGCCCGACAGGGCCCGACAGAGCCCAGTAGAGCCCGACAGGGCCCGACAGAGCCCGACAGGGCCCGACAGAGCCCGACAGAGCCCGACAGGGCCCGACAGAGCCCGACAGGGCCCGACAGAGCCCGACAGATCCCGACAGGGCCCAGTAGATCCCGACAGAGCCCGACAGAGCCCAGTAGAGCCCAGTAGAGCCCGACAGAGTCCGACAGAGCCCGACAGAGCCCGACAGAACCCGACAGAGCCCGACAGAGACCAGTTGAGCCCGACAGAGCCCGACAGAGCCCGACAGAGCCCGACAGGGCCCGACAGGGCCCAGTAGAGCCCGACAGAGCCCGACAGAGCCCGACAGAGCCCGACAGGGCCCGACAGAGCCTGACAGAGCCCGACAGGGCCCGACAGGGCCCGACAGAGCCCAGTAGAGCCCGACAGGGCCCGACAGAGCCCGACAGGGCCCGACAGAGCCCGACAGAGCCCGACAGGGCCCGACAGAGCCCGACAGAGCCCGACAGGGCCCGACAGAGCCCGACAGAGCCCGACAGGGCCCGACAGGGCCCGACAGGGCCCGACAGAGCCCGACAGGGCCCGACAGGGCCCAGTAGAGCCCGACAGAGCCCGACAGAGCCCAACAGAACCCGACAGGGCCCAGTAGAGCCCGACAGAGCCCGACAGAGCCCGACAGAACCCGTCAGAGCCCGACAGAGCCCGACAGAGCCCGAGAGAGTCCGACAGGGCCCAGTAGAGCCCGACAGAGCCCGACAGAGCCCGACAGAGCCCGACAGGGCCCGACAGAGCCCGAGAGAGCCCGACAGAGCCCGACAGGGCCCAGTAGAGCCCGACAGAGCCCGAGAGAGCCCGACAGAACCCGACAGGGCCCGACAGAGCCCGACAGGGCCCGAGAGAGCCCGACAGAGCCCGACAGATCCCGACAGGGCCCGACAGGGCCTAGTAGAGCCCGACAGAGCCCGACAGAGCCCGACAGAACCCGACAGGGCCCAGTAGAGCCCGACAGAGCCCGACAGAGCCCGACAGAGCCCGACAGGGCCCGACAGAGCCCGACAGAGCCCGACAGAGCCCGACAGCGCCCGACAGGGCCCAGTAGAGCCCGACAGGGCCCGACAGAGCCCGACAGAGCCCGATAGGGCCCGACAGGGCCCAGTAGAGCTCGACAGAGCCCGACAGGGCCCGACAGAGCCCGACAGGGCCCGACAGGGCCCGACAGAGCCCAGTAGAGCCCGACAGAGCCCGACAGAGCCCGACAGGGCCCGACAGGGCCCGACAGGGCCCGACAGGGCCCGACAGAGCCCGACAGAGCCTGACAGAGCCCGACAGAGCCCGACAGAGCCCGACAGGGCCCAGTAGAGCCCGACAGAGCCCGACAGAGCCTGACAGAGCCCGACAGAGCCCAGTAGAGCCCGACAGAGCCCGACAGAGCCCGACAGAGCCCGACAGGGCCCGACAGAGCCCGACAGAGCCCGACAGGGCCCGACAGAGCCCGACAGAGCCCGACAGGGCCCAGTAGAGCCCGACAGAGCCCGACAGGGCCCGACAGAGCCCGACAGAGCCCGACAGAGCCCGACAGGGCCCAGTAGAGCCCGACAGAGCCCGACAGAGCCCGACAGAGCCCGACAGGGCCCGACAGGGCCCGACAGAGCCCGACAGAGCCCGACAGGGCCCGACAGAGCCCGACAGAGCCCGACAGAGCCCGACAGGGCCCGACAG
Source organism: Caloenas nicobarica (assembly GCF_036013445.1). Taxonomy (NCBI): domain Eukaryota; kingdom Metazoa; phylum Chordata; class Aves; order Columbiformes; family Columbidae; genus Caloenas; species Caloenas nicobarica. Next base: position 161,549 of record NW_027017239.1, read on the forward strand.
GGCCCGACAGAGCCCGACAGGGCCCGACAGGGCCCGACAGGGCCCGACAGGGTCCAGTAGAGCCCGACAGAGCCCGACAGAGCCCGACAGAGCCCGACAGAGCCCGACAGGGCCCAGTAGAGCCCGACAGAGCCCGACAGAGCCCGACAGAACCCGTCAGAGCCCGACAGAGCCCGACAGAGCCCGACAGAGTCCGACAGGGCCCAGTAGAGCCCGACAGAGCCCGACAGAGCCCGACAGAGCCCGACAGGGCCCGACAGAGCCCGACAGAGCCCGACAGAGCCCGACAGGGCCCAGTAGAGCCCGACAGAGCCCGAGAGAGCCCGACAGAGCCCGACAGTGCCCGACAGAGCCCGACAGGGCCCGAGAGAGCCCGACAGAGCCCGACAGATCCCGACAGGGCCCGACAGGGCCTAGTAGAGCCCGACAGAGCCCGACAGAACCCGACAGGGCCCAGTAGAGCCCGACAGAGCCCGACAGAGCCCGACAGAGCCCGACAGGGCCCGACAGAGCCCGACAGAGCCCGACAGAGCCCGACAGCGCCCGACAGGGCCCAGTAGAGCCCGACAGAGCCCGACAGGGCCCGACAGAGCCCGACAGAGCCCGACAGAGCCCGACAGGGCCCAGTAGAGCCCGACAGAGCCCGACAGAGCCCGACAGAGCCCGACAGGGCCCGACAGGGCCCGACAGGGCCCGACAGAGCCTGACAGAGCCCGACAGAGCCCGACAGGGCCCAGTAGAGCCCGACAGAGCCCGACAGAGCCTGACAGAGCCCGACAGAGCCCAGTAGAGCCCGACAGAGCCCGACAGAGCCCGACAGAGCCCGACAGGGCCCGACAGAGCCCGACAGAGCCCGACAGGGCCCGACAGAGCCCGACAGAGCCCGACAGGGCCCGACAGGGCCCAGTAGAGCCCGACAGAGCCCGACAGAGCCCGACAGAGCCCAGTAGAGCCCGACAGAGCCCGACAGAGCCCGACAGAGCCCGACAGAGCCCAGTAGAGTCCGACAGAGCCCGACAGGGCCCGACAGGGCCCGACAGGGCCCAGTAGAGCCCGACAGAGCCCGACAGGGCCCAGTAGAGCCCAGTAGAGCCCGACAGAGCCCGACAGAGCCCGACAGAGCCCAACAGGGCCCGACAGAGACCGACAGAGCCCGACAGGGCCCGACAGGGCCCGACAGAGCCCGACAGGGCCCGACAGGGCCCAGTAGAGCCCGACAGAGCCCGACAGAGCCCAGTAGAGCCCAGTAGAGCCCGACAGGGCCCGACAGAGCCCGACAGAGCCCGACAGAGCCCGACAGGGCCCGACAGGGCCCGACAGAGCCCGACCGGGCCCAGTAGAGCCCGACAGAGACCGACAGAGCCCAGTAGAGCCCGACAGAGCCCGACAGGGCCCGACAGGGCCCAGTAGAGCCCGATAGAGCCCGACAGAGCCCGACAGGGCCCGACAGAGCCCGACAGAGCCCGACAGGGCCCGACAGAGCCCGACAGAGCTCGACAGAGCCCAGTAGAGCCCGACAGAGCCCGTCAAGGCCCGACAGGGCCCGACAGGGCCCAGTAGAGCCCGACAGAGCCCGACAGAGCCCAGTAGAGCCCAGTAGAGCCCGACAGAGCCCGACAGAGCCCGACAGAGCCCGACAGGGCCCGACAGAGCCCGACAGAGCCCGACAGGGCCCGACAGGGCACGACAGGGCCCAGTAGAGCCCGACAGAGCCCGACAGATCCCGACAGAGCCCGACAGAGCCCGACAGGGCCCGACAGGGCCCGACAAAGCCCGACAGAACCCGACAGAGCCCGACAGAGCCCAGTAGAGCCCGACAGAGCCCGACAGAGCCCGACAGAGCCCGACAGAACCCGACAGAGCCCGACAGGGCCCGACAGGGCCCGACAGAGCCCGACAGAGCCCGACAGAACCCGACAGAGCCCGACAGAGCCCGACAGAGCCCGACAGGGCCCGACAGGGCCCGACAGGGCCCGACAGAGCCCGACAGGGCACAGTAGAGCCCGACAGAGCCGAACAGAGCCCAGTAGAGCCCAGTAGAGCCCGACAGAGCCCGACAGAGCCCGACAGAGCCCGACAGAGCCCGACAGAACCCGTCAGAGCCAGACAGAGACCAGTTGAGCCCGACAGAGCCCGACAGAGCCCGACAGAGCCCGACAGAGCCCAGTAGAGCCCGACAGAGCCCGACAGAGCCCGACAGAGCCCGACAGGGCCCGACAGAGCCTGACAGAGCCCGACAGGGCCCGACAGGGCCCGACAGAGCCCAGTAGAGCCCGACAGAGCCCGACAGAGCCCGACAGGGCCCAGTAGAGACCAGTAGAGCCCGACAGAGCCCAGTAGAGCCCGACAGAGCCCGACAGAGCCCGACAGATCCCGACAGGGCCCGAGAGAGCCCGACAGAGCCCGACAGAGCCCGACAGAGCCCGACAGAGCCCGACAGAGCCCGACAGGGCCCGACAGAGCCCGACAGAGCCCGACAGGGCCCAGTAGATCCCGACAGAGCCCGACAGAGCCCAGTAGAGCCCAGTAGAGCCCGACAGAGTCCGACAGAGCCCGACAGAGCCCGACAGAACCCGACAGAGCCCGACAGAGCCCGACAGCGCCCGACAGAGCCCGACAGAGCCCGACAGAGCCCGACAGCGCCCGACAGGGCCCAGTAGAGCCCGACAGAGCCCGACAGGGCCCGACAGAGCCCGACAGAGCCCGACAGAGCCCGACAGGGCCCAGTAGAGCCCGACAGAGCCCGACAGAGCCCGACAGAGCCCGACAGGGCCCGACAGGGCCCGACAGGGCCCGACAGAGCCCGACAGGGCCCAGTAGAGCCCGACAGAGCCCGACAGAGCCTGACAGAGCCCGACAGAGCCCAGTAGAGCCCGACAGAGCCCGACAGAGCCCGACAGATCCCGACAGGGCCCGAGAGAGCCCGACAGAGCCCGACAGGGCCCGACAGGGCCCGACAGGGCCCAGTAGAGCCCGACAGAGCCCGACAGAGCCCGACAGAGCCCAGTAGAGCCCGACAGAGCCCGACAGAGCCCGACAGAGCCCGACAGAGCCCAGTAGAGTCCGACAGAGCCCGACAGGGCCCGACAGGGCCCGACAGGGCCCAGTAGAGCCCGACAGAGCCCGACAGGGCCCAGTAGAGCCCAGTAGAGCCCGACAGAGCCCGACAGAGCCCGACAGAGCCCGACAGGGCCCGACAGAGCCCGACAGAGCCCGACAGGGCCCGACAGGGCCCAGTAGAGCCCGACAGAGCCCGACAGAGCCCAGTAGAGCCCAGTAGAGCCCGACAGGGCCCGACAGAGCCCGACAGAGCCCGACAGAGCCCGACAGGGCCCGACAGGGCCCGACCGGGCCCAGTAGAGCCCGACAGAGACCGACAGAGCCCAGTAGAGCCCGACAGAGCCCGACAGAGCCCGACAGGGCCCGACAGAGCCCGACAGAGCCCGACAGGGCCCGACAGAGCCCGACAGAGCCCGACAGAGCCCAGTAGAGCCCGACAGAGCCCGTCAGGGCCCGACAGGGCCCGACAGGGCCCAGTAGAGCCCGACAGAGCCCGACAGAGCCCAGTAGAGCCCAGTAGAGCCCGACAGAGCCCGACAGAGCCCGACAGAGCCCGACAGGGCCCGACAGAGCCCGACAGAGCCCGACAGGGCCCGACAGGGCCCGACAGGGCCCAGTAGAGCCCGACAGAGCCCGACAGATCCCGACAGAGCCCGACAGAGCCCGACAGGGCCCGACAGGGCCCGACAAAGCCCGACAGAACCCGACAGAGCCCGATAGAGCCCAGTAGAGCCCGACAGAGCCCGACAGAGCCCGACAGAGCCCGACAGAGCCCGACAGAACCCGACAGAGCCCGACAGGGCCCAGAAGAGCCCGACAGAGCCCGACAGAGCCCGACAGAACCCGACAGAGCCCGACAGAGCCCGACAGAGCCCGACAGGGCCCGACAGGGCCCGACAGGGCCCGACAGAGCCCGACAGGGCCCAGTAGAGCCCGACAGAGCCCAACAGAGCCCAGTAGAGCCCAGTAGAGCCCGACAGAGCCCGACAGAGCCCGACAGAGCCCGACAGAACCCGACAGAGCCAGACAGAGACCATTTGAGCCCAACAGAGCCCGACAGAGCCCGACAGAGCCCAGTAGAGCCCGACAGAGCCCGACAGAGCCCGACAGAGCCCGACAGGGCCCGACAGAGCCTGACAGAGCCCGACAGGGCCCGACAGGGCCCGACAGAGCCCAGTAGAGCCCGACAGAGCCCGACAGAGCCCGACAGGGCCCAGTAGAGACCAGTAGAGCCCGACAGAGCCCAGTAGAGCCCGACAGAGCCCGACAGAGCCCGACAGAGCCCGACAGGGCCCGACAGGGCCCGACAGGGCCCGACAGGGCCCGACAGAGCCCGACAGGGCCCGACAGGGCCCAGTAGAGCCCGACAGAGCCCGACAGGGCCCAGTAGAGCCCAGTAGAGCCCGACAGAGCCCGACAGAGCCCGACAGAGCCCGACAGGGCCCGACAGAGACCGACAGAGCCCGACAGGGCCCGACAGGGCCCGACAGAGCCCGACAGGGCCCGACAGGGCCCAGTAGAGCCCGACAGAGCCCGACAGAGCCCAGTAGAGCCCAGTAGAGCCCGACAGGGCCCGACAGAGCCCGACAGAGCCCGACAGAGCCCGACAGGGCCCGACAGGGCCCGACAGAGCCCGACAGGGCCCGAAAGAGCCCGACCGGGCCCAGTAGAGCCCGACAGAGACCGACAGAGCCCAGTAGAGCCCGACAGAGCCCGACAGGGCCCGACAGGGCCCAGTAGAGCCCGATAGAGCCCGACAGAGCCCGACAGGGCCCGACAGAGCCCGACAGAGCCCGACAGGGCCCGACAGAGCCCGACAGAGCTCGACAGAGCCCAGTAGAGCCCGACAGAGCCCGTCAAGGCCCGACAGGGCCCGACAGGGCCCAGTAGAGCCCGACAGAGCCCGACAGAGCCCAGTAGAGCCCAGTAGAGCCCGACAGAGCCCGACAGAGCCCGACAGAGCCCGACAGGGCCCGACAGAGCCCGACAGAGCCCGACAGGGCCCGACAGGGCCCGACAGGGCCCAGTAGAGCCCGACAGAGCCCGACAGATCCCGACAGAGCCCGACAGAGCCCGACAGGGCCCGACAGGGCCCGACAAAGCCCGACAGAACCCGACAGAGCCCGACAGAGCCCAGTAGAGCCCGACAGAGCCCGACAGAGCCCGACAGAGCCCGACAGAACCCGACAGAGCCCGACAGGGCCCGACAGGGCCCGACAGAGCCCGACAGAGCCCGACAGAACCCGACAGAGCCCGACAGAGCCCGACAGAGCCCGACAGGGCCCGACAGGGCCCGACAGGGCCCGACAGAGCCCGACAGGGCCCAGTAGAGCCCGACAGAGCCGAACAGAGCCCAGTAGAGCCCAGTAGAGCCCGACAGAGCCCGACAGAGCCCGACAGAGCCCGACAGAACCCGTCAGAGCCAGACAGAGACCAGTTGAGCCCGACAGAGCCCGACAGAGCCCGACAGAGCCCGACAGAGCCCAGTAGAGCCCGACAGAGCCCGACAGAGCCCGACAGAGCCCGACAGGGCCCGACAGAGCCTGACAGAGCCCGACAGGGCCCGACAGGGCCCGACAGAGCCCAGTAGAGCCCGACAGAGCCCGACAGAGCCCGACAGGGCCCAGTAGAGACCAGTAGAGCCCGACAGAGCCCAGTAGAGCCCGACAGAGCCCGACAGAGCCCGACAGATCCCGACAGGGCCCGAGAGAGCCCGACAGAGCCCGACAGAGCCCGACAGAGCCCGACAGAGCCCGACAGAGCCCGACAGGGCCCGACAGAGCCCGACAGAGCCCGACAGGGCCCAGTAGATCCCGACAGAGCCCGACAGAGCCCAGTAGAGCCCAGTAGAGCCCGACAGAGTCCGACAGAGCCCGACAGAGCCCGACAGAACCCGACAGAGCCCGACAGAGCCCGACAGAGCCCGACAGCGCCCGACAGGGCCCAGTAGAGCCCGACAGAGCCCGACAGGGCCCGACAGAGCCCGACAGAGCCCGACAGAGCCCGACAGGGCCCAGTAGAGCCCGACAGAGCCCGACAGAGCCCGACAGGGCCCGACAGGGCCCGACAGGGCCCGACAGAGCCCGACAGAGCCCGACAGGGCCCAGTAGAGCCCGACAGAGCCCGACAGAGCCTGACAGAGCCCGACAGAGCCCAGTAGAGCCCGACAGAGCCCGACAGAGCCCGACAGATCCCGACAGGGCCCGAGAGAGCCCGACAGAGCCCGACAGGGCCCGACAGGGCCCGACAGGGCCCAGTAGAGCCCGACAGAGCCCGACAGAGCCCGACAGAGCCCAGTAGAGCCCGACAGAGCCCGACAGAGCCCGACAGAGCCCGACAGAGCCCAGTAGAGTCCGACAGAGCCCGACAGGGCCCGACAGGGCCCGACAGGGCCCAGTAGAGCCCGACAGAGCCCGACAGGGCCCAGTAGAGCCCAGTAGAGCCCGACAGAGCCCGACAGAGCCCGACAGAGCCCGACAGGGCCCGACAGAGCCCGACAGAGCCCGACAGGGCCCGACAGGGCCCAGTAGAGCCCGACAGAGCCCGACAGAGCCCAGTAGAGCCCAGTAGAGCCCGACAGGGCCCGACAGAGCCCGACAGAGCCCGACAGAGCCCGACAGGGCCCGACAGGGCCCGACCGGGCCCAGTAGAGCCCGACAGAGACCGACAGAGCCCAGTAGAGCCCGACAGAGCCCGACAGAGCCCGACAGGGCCCGACAGAGCCCGACAGAGCCCGACAGGGCCCGACAGAGCCCGACAGAGCCCGACAGAGCCCAGTAGAGCCCGACAGAGCCCGTCAGGGCCCGACAGGGCCCGACAGGGCCCAGTAGAGCCCGACAGAGCCCGACAGAGCCCAGTAGAGCCCAGTAGAGCCCGACAGAGCCCGACAGAGCCCGACAGAGCCCGACAGGGCCCGACAGAGCCCGACAGAGCCCGACAGGGCCCGACAGGGCCCGACAGGGCCCAGTAGAGCCCGACAGAGCCCGACAGATCCCGACAGAGCCCGACAGAGCCCGACAGGGCCCGACAGGGCCCGACAAAGCCCGACAGAACCCGACAGAGCCCGACAGAGCCCAGTAGAGCCCGACAGAGCCCGACAGAGCCCGACAGAGCCCGACAGAGCCCGACAGAACCCGACAGAGCCCGACAGGGCCCAGAAGAGCCCGACAGAGCCCGACAGAGCCCGACAGAACCCGACAGAGCCCGACAGAGCCCGACAGAGCCCGACAGGGCCCGACAGGGCCCGACAGGGCCCGACAGAGCCCGACAGGGCCCAGTAGAGCCCGACAGAGCCCAACAGAGCCCAGTAGAGCCCAGTAGAGCCCGACAGAGCCCGACAGAGCCCGACAGAGCCCGACAGAACCCGACAGAGCCAGACAGAGACCATTTGAGCCCGACAGAGCCCGACAGAGCCCGACAGAGCCCAGTAGAGCCCGACAGAGCCCGACAGAGCCCGACAGAGCCCGACAGGGCCCGACAGAGCCTGACAGAGCCCGACAGGGCCCGACAGGGCCCGACAGAGCCCAGTAGAGCCCGACAGAGCCCGACAGAGCCCGACAGGGCCCAGTAGAGACCAGTAGAGCCCGATAGAGCCCAGTAGAGCCCGACAGAGCCCGACAGAGCCCGACAGAGCCCGACAGGGCCCGACAGGGCCCGACAGAGCCCGACAGAGCCCGACAGGGCCCAGTAGAGCCCGACAGAGCCCGACAGAGCCCAGTAGAGCCCGACAGAGCCCAGTAGAGCCCGACAGAGCCCGACAGAGCCCGACAGAGCCCGACAGGGCCCGACAGAGCCCGACAGAGCCCGACAGAGCCCGACAGGGCCCAGTAGAGCCCGACAGAGCCCGACAAAGCCTGACAGAGCCCGACAGGGCCCGACAGGGCCCGACAGAGTCCGACAGAGCCCGACAGGGCCCAGTAGAGCCCGACAGAGCCCGACAGAGCCCGACAGAGCCCGACAGAGCCCGACAGGGCCCAGTAGAGCCCGACAGAGCCCGACAGAGCCCGACAGAGCCCGACAGGGCCCGACAGGGCCCGACAGAGCCCGACAGAGCCCGACAGGGCACGACAGAGCCCGACAGGGCCCGACAGGGCCCGACAGGGCCCGACAGGGCCCAGTAGAGCCCGATAGAGCCCGACAGAGCCCGACAGAGCCCGACAGGGCCCGACAGAGCCCGACAGAGCCCGACAGGGCCCGACAGGGCCCGACAGAGCCTGACAGGGCCCGACAGGGCCCGACAGGGCCCAGTAGAGCCCGACAGAGCCCGACAGGGCCCGACAGAGCCCGACAGAGCCCGACAGGGCCCGACAGAGCCCGACAGAGCCCGACAGAGCCCAGTAGAGCCCGACAGAGCCCGACAGAGCCCGACAGGGCCCGACAGAGCCCGACAGGGCCCGACAGGGCCCGACAAAGCCCGACAGGGCCCGACAGAGCCCAACAGGGCCCCACAGAGCCCGACAGAGCCCGACAGGGCCCAGTAGAGCCCAACAGAGCCCGACAGAGCCCGACAGAGCCCGACAGAGCCCAGTAGAGCCCGACAGAGCCCGACAGAGCCCGACAGGGCCCGACAGGGCCCGACAGAGCCCGACAGAGCCCGACAGGGCCCAGTAGAGCCCGACAGAGCCCGACAGAGCCCAGTAGAGCCCGACAGAGCCCGACAGAGCCCGACAGGGCCCGACAGAGCCCGACAGAGCCCGACAGGGCCCGACAGGGCCCGACAGAGCCCAGTAGAGCCCGACAGAGCCCGACAGAGCCCGACAGAGCCCGACAGGGCCCGACAGGGCCCGACAGGGCCCAGTAGAGCCCGACAGAGCCCGACAGGGCCCGACAGAGCCCGACAGGGCCCGACAGAGCCCGACAGGGCCCGACAGGGCACGACAGAGCCCGACAGAGCCCGACAGGGCCCGACAGAGCCCGACAGAGCCCGACAGAGCCCAGTAGAGCCCAGTAGAGCCCGACAGAGCCCGACAGAGCCCGACAGAGCCCGACAGGGCCCGACAGGGCCCAGTAGAGCCCGACAGAGCCCGACAGAGCCCGACAGAGCCCGACAGGGCCCGACAGGGCCCAGTAGAGCCCGACAGAGCCCGACAGAGCCCAGTAGAGCCCAGTAGAGCCCGACAGAGCCCGACAGAGCCCGACAGAGCCCGACAGGGCCCGACAGGGCCCGACAGGGCCCGACAGAGCCCGACAGAGCCCGACAGGGCCCGACAGGGCCCAACAGGGCTCAGTAGAGCCCGACAGAGCCCAACAGAGCCCAGTAGAGCCCAGTAGAGCCCGACAGAGCCCGACAGAGCCCGACAGAGCCCGACAGAACCCGACAGAGCCAGACAGAGACCAGTTGAGCCCGACAGAGCCCGACAGAGCCCGACAGAGCCCGACAGAGCCCAGTAGAGCCCGACAGAGCCCGACAGAGCCCGACAGAGCCCGACAGAGCCCGACAGAACCCGACAGAGCCCGACAGGGCCCGACAGGGCCCGACAGAGCCCGACAGAGCCCGACAGAACCCGACAGAGCCCGACAGAGCCCGACAGAGCCCGACAGGGCCCGACAGGGCCCGACAGGGCCCGACAGAGCCCGACAGGGCCCAGTAGAGCCCGACAGAGCCGAACAGAGCCCAGTAGAGCCCAGTAGAGCCCGACAGAGCCCGACAGAGCCCGACAGAGCCCGACAGAACCCGTCAGAGCCAGACAGAGACCAGTTGAGCCCGACAGAGCCCGACAGAGCCCGACAGAGCCCGACAGAGCCCAGTAGAGCCCGACAGAGCCCGACAGGGCCCGACAGGGCCCAGTAGAGCCCGACAGAGCCCGACAGAGCCCGACAGAGCCCGACAGGGCCCGACAGGGCCCAGAAGAGCCCGAAAGAGCCCGACACAGGCCGACAGAACCCAACAGAGCCCGACAGAGCCCGACAGAGCCCGACAGGGCCCGACAGAGCCCGACAGAGCCCGACAGGGCCCAGTAGATCCCGACAGAGCCCGACAGAGCCCAGTAGAGCCCAGTAGAGCCCGACAGAGTCCGACAGAGCCCGACAGAGCCCGACAGAACCCGACAGAGCCCGACAGAGACCAGTTGAGCCCGACAGAGCCCGACAGAGCCCGACAGAGCCCGACAGGGCCCGACAGGGCCCAGTAGAGCCCTACAGAGCCCGACAGAGCCCGACAGAGCCCGACAGGGCCCGACAGAGCCTGACAGAGCCCGACAGGGCCCGACCGGGCCCGACAGAGCCCATTAGAGCCCGACAGGGCCCGACAGAGCCCGACAGGGCCCGACAGAGCCCGACAGAGCCCGACAGGGCCCGACAGAGCCCGACAGAGCCCGACAGGGCCCGACAGAGCCCGACAGAGCCCGACAGGGCCCGACAGGGCCCGACAGGGCCCGACAGAGCCCGACACGGCCCGACAGGGCCCAGTAGAGCCCGACAGAGCCCGACAGAGCCCAACAGAGCCCGACAGGGCCCAGTAGAGCCCGACAGAGCCCGACAGAGCCCGACAGAACCCGTCAGAGCCCGACAGAGCCCGACAGAGCCCGACAGAGTCCGACAGGGCCCAGTAGAGCCCGACAGAGCCCGACAGAGCCCGACAGAGCCCGACAGGGCCCGACAGAGCCCGAGAGAGCCCGACAGAGCCCGACAGGGCCCAGTAGAGCCCGACAGAGCCCGAGAGAGCCCGACAGAACCCGACAGGGCCCGACAGAGCCCGACAGGGCCCGAGAGAGCCCGACAGAGCCCGACAGATCCCGACAGGGCCCGACAGGGCCTAGTAGAGCCCGACAGAGCCCGACAGAGCCCGACAGAACCCGACAGGGCCCAGTAGAGCCCGACAGAGCCCGACAGAGCCCGACAGAGCCCGACAGGGCCCGACAGAGCCCGACAGAGCCCGACAGAGCCCGACAGCGCCCGACAGGGCCCAGTAGAGCCCGACAGGGCCCGACAGAGCCCGACAGAGCCCGATAGGGCCCGACAGGGCCCAGTAGAGCTCGACAGAGCCCGACAGGGCCCGACAGAGCCCGACAGAGCCCGACAGGGCCCGACAGAGCCCAGTAGAGCCCGACAGAGCCCGACAGAGCCCGACAGGGCCCGACAGGGCCCGACAGGGCCCGACAGGGCCCGACAGAGCCCGACAGAGCCTGACAGAGCCCGACAGAGCCCGACAGAGCCCGACAGGGCCCAGTAGAGCCCGACAGAGCCCGACAGAGCCTGACAGAGCCCGACAGAGCCCAGTAGAGCCCGACAGAGCCCGACAGAGCCCGACAGAGCCCGACAGGGCCCGACAGAGCCCGACAGAGCCCGACAGGGCCCGACAGAGCCCGACAGAGCCCGACAGGGCCCAGTAGAGCCCGACAGAGCCCGACAGGGCCCGACAGAGCCCGACAGAGCCCGACAGAGCCCGACAGGGCCCAGTAGAGCCCGACAGAGCCCGACAGAGCCCGACAGAGCCCGACAGGGCCCGACAGGGCCCGACAGAGCCCGACAGAGCCCGACAGGGCCCGACAGAGCCCGACAGAGCCCGACAGAGCCCGACAGGGCCCGACAGGGCCCGACAGAGCCCGACAGGGCCCGACAGGGCCCGACAGGGCCCGACAGGGCCCAGTAGAGCCCGACAGAGCCCGACAGAGCCCGACAGAGCCCGACAGAGCCCGACAGAGCCCGACAGGGCCCAGTAGAGCCCGACAGAGCCCGACAGAGCCCGACAGAACCCGTCAGAGCCCGACAGAGCCCGACAGAGCCCGACAGAGTCCGACAGGGCCCAGTAGAGCCCGACAGAGCCCGACAGAGCCCGACAGAGCCCGACAGGGCCCGACAGAGCCCGACAGAGCCCGACAGAGCCCGACAGGGCCCAGTAGAGCCCGACAGAGCCCGAGAGAGCCCGACAGAGCCCGACAGGGCCCGACAGAGCCCGACAGGGCCCGAGAGAGCCCGACAGAGCCCGACAGATCCCGACAGGGCCCGACAGGGCCTAGTAGAGCCCGACAGAGCCCGACAGAACCCGACAGGGCCCAGTAGAGCCCGACAGAGCCCGACAGAGCCCGACAGAGCCCGACAGGGCCCGACAGAGCCCGACAGAGCCCGACAGCGCCCGACAGGGCCCAGTAGAGCCCGACAGAGCCCGACAGGGCCCGACAGAGCCCGACAGAGCCCGACAGAGCCCGACAGGGCCCAGTAGAGCCCGACAGAGCCCGACAGAGCCCGACAGAGCCCGACAGGGCCCGACAGGGCCCGACAGGGCCCGACAGAGCCTGACAGAGCCCGACAGAGCCCGACAGAGCCCGACAGGGCCCAGTAGAGCCCGACAGAGCCCGACAGATCCTGACAGAGCCCGACAGAGCCCAGTAGAGCCCGACAGAGCCCGACAGAGCCCGACAGATCCCGACAGGGCCCGACAGAGACCGACAGAGCCCGACAGGGCCCGACAGAGCCCGACAGAGCCCGACAGGGCCCGACAGGGCCCAGTAGAGCCCGACAGAGCCCGACAGAGCCCGACAGAGCCCAGTAGAGCCCGACAGAGCCCGACAGAGCCCGACAGAGCCCGACAGAGCCCAGTAGAGTCCGACAGAGCCCGACAGGGCCCGACAGGGCCCAACAGGGCCCAGTAGAGCCCGACAGAGCCCGACAGGGCCCAGTAGAGCCCAGTAGAGCCCGACAGAGCCCGACAGAGCCCGACAGAGCCCGACAGGGCCCGACAGAGACCGACAGAGCCCGACAGGGCCCGACAGGGCCCGACAGAGCCCGACAGGGCCCGACAGGGCCCAGTAGAGCTCGACAGAGCCCGACAGAGCCCAGTAGAGCCCAGTAGAGCCCGACAGGGCCCGACAGAGCCCGACAGAGCCCGACAGAGCCCGACAGGGCCCGACAGGGCCCGACAGAGCCCGACAGGGCCCGACAGAGCCCGACCGGGCCCAGTAGAGCCCGACAGAGACCGACAGAGCCCAGTAGAGCCCGACAGAGCCCGACAGGGCCCGACAGGGCCCAGTAGAGCCCGATAGAGCCCGACAGAGCCCGACAGGGCCCGACAGAGCCCGACAGAGCCCGACAGGGCCCGACAGAGCCCGACAGAGCTCGACAGAGCCCAGTAGAGCCCGACAGAGCCCGTCAAGGCCCGACAGGGCCCGACAGGGCCCAGTAGAGCCCGACAGAGCCCGACAGAGCCCAGTAGAGCCCAGTAGAGCCCGACAGAGCCCGACAGAGCCCGACAGAGCCCGACAGGGCCCGACAGAGCCCGACAGAGCCCGACAGGGCCCGACAGGGCCCGACAGGGCCCAGTAGAGCCCGACAGAGCCCGACAGATCCCGACAGAGCCCGACAGAGCCCGACAGGGCCCGACAGGGCCCGACAAAGCCCGACAGAACCCGACAGAGCCCAACAGAGCCCAGTAGAGCCCGACAGAGCCCGACAGAGCCCGACAGAGCCCGACAGAACCCGACAGAGCCCGACAGGGCCCGACAGGGCCCGACAGAGCCCGACAGAGCCCGACAGAACCCGACAGAGCCCGACAGAGCCCGACAGAGCCCGACAGGGCCCGACAGGGCCCGACAGGGCCCGACAGAGCCCGACAGGGCCCAGTAGAGCCCGACAGAGCCGAACAGAGCCCAGTAGAGCCCAGTAGAGCCCGACAGAGCCCGACAGAGCCCGACAGAGCCCGACAGAACCCGTCAGAGCCAGACAGAGACCAGTTGAGCCCGACAGAGCCCGACAGAGCCCGACAGAGCCCGACAGAGCCCAGTAGAGCCCGACAGAGCCCGACAGAGCCCGACAGAGCCCGACAGGGCCCGACAGAGCCTGACAGAGCCCGACAGGGCCCGACAGGGCCCGACAGAGCCCAGTAGAGCCCGACAGAGCCCGACAGAGCCCGACAGGGCCCAGTAGAGACCAGTAGAGCCCGACAGAGCCCAGTAGAGCCCGACAGAGCCCGACAGAGCCCGACAGAGCCCGACAGGGCCCGACAGGGCCCGACAGGGCCCGACAGAGCCCGACAGAGCCCGACAGGGCCCAGTAGAGCCCGACAGAGCCCGACAGAGCCCAGTAGAGCCCGACAGAGCCCAGTAGAGCCCGACAGAGCCCGACAGAGCCCGACAGAGCCCGACAGGGCCCGACAGAGCCCGACAGAGCCCGACAGAGCCCGACAGGGCCCAGTAGAGCCCGACAGAGCCCGACAAAGCCTGACAGAGCCCGACAGGGCCCGACAGGGCCCGACAGAGTCCGACAGAGTCCGACAGGGCCCAGTAGAGCCCGACAGAGCCCGACAGAGCCCGACAGAGCCCGACAGGGCCCAGTAGAGCCCGACAGAGCCCGACAGAGCCCGACAGAGCCCGACAGGGCCCGACAGGGCCCGACAGAGCCCGACAGAGCCCGACAGGGCACGACAGAGCCCGACAGGGCCCGACAGGGCCCGACAGGGCCCAGTAGAGCCCGATAGAGCCCGACAGAGCCCGACAGAGCCCGACAGGGCCCGACAGAGCCCGACAGAGCCCGACAGGGCCCGACAGGGCCCGACAGAGCCCGACAGGGCCCGACAGGGCCCGACAGGGCCCAGTAGAGCCCGACAGAGCCCGACAGGGCCCGACAGAGCCCGACAGAGCCCGACAGAGCCCGACAGAGCCCGGCAGAGCCCAGTAGAGCCCGACAGAGCCCGACAGAGCCCGACAGGGCCCGACAGAGCCCGACAGGGCCCGACAGGGCCCAGTAGAGCCCGACAGAGCCCGACAGGGCCCAGTAGAGCCCAGTAGAGCCCGACAGAGCCCGACAGAGCCCGACAGAGCCCGACAGGGCCCGACAGAGCCCGACAGAGCCCGACAGGGTCCGACAGGGCCCGACAGAGCCCGACAGGGCCCGACAGGGCCCAGTAGAGCCCGACAGAGCCCGACAGAGCCCAGTAGAGCCCAGTAGAGCCCGACAGGGCCCGACAGAGCCCGACAGAGCCCGACAGAGCCCGACAGGGCCCGACAGGGCCCGACAGAGCCCGACAGGGCCCGACAGAGCCCGACCGGGCCCAGTAGAGCCCGACAGAGACCGACAGAGCCCAGTAGAGCCCGACAGAGCCCGACAGAGCCCGACAGGGCCCGACAGAGCCCGACAGAGCCCGACAGGGCCCGACAGAGCCCGACAGAGCCCGACAGAGCCCAGTAGAGCCCGACAGAGCCCGTCAGGGCCCGACAGGGCCCGACAGGGCCCAGTAGAGCCCGACAGAGCCCGACAGAGCCCAGTAGAGCCCAGTAGAGCCCGACAGAGCCCGACAGAGCCCGACAGAGCCCGACAGGGCCCGACAGAGCCCGACAGAGCCCGACAGGGCCCGACAGGGCCCGACAGGGCCCAGTAGAGCCCGACAGAGCCCGACAGATCCCGACAGAGCCCGACAGAGCCCGACAGGGCCCGACAGGGCCCGACAAAGCCCGACAGAACCCGACAGAGCCCGACAGAGCCCAGTAGAGCCCGACAGAGCCCGACAGAGCCCGACAGAGCCCGACAGAACCCGACAGAGCCCGACAGGGCCCAGAAGTGCCCGACAGAGCCCGACAGAGCCCGACAGAACCCGACAGAGCCCGACAGAGCCCGACAGAGCCCGACAGGGCCCGACAGGGCCCGACAGAGCCCGACAGGGCCCAGTAGAGCCCGACAGAGCCGAACAGAGCCCAGTAGAGCCCAGTAGATCCCGACAGAGCCCGACAGAGACCGACAGAGCCCGACAGAACCCGTCAGAGCCAGACAGAGACCAGTTGAGCCCGACAGAGCCCGACAGAGCCCGACAGAGCCCGACAGAGCCCGACAGGGCCCGACAGGGCCCGACAGAGCCCGACAGAGCCCGACAGGGCCCGACAGAGCCCGACAGAGCCCGACAGAGCCCGACAGGGCCCAGTAGAGCCCGACAGAGCCCGACAGAGCCCAGTAGAGCCCGACAGAGCCCAGTAGAGCCCGACAGAGCCCGACAGAGCCCGACAGAGCCCGACAGGGCCCGACAGAGCCCGACAGAGCCCGACAGAGCCCGACAGGGCCCAGTAGAGCCCGACAGAGCCCGACAAAGCCTGACAGAGCCCGACAGGGCCCGACAGGGCCCGACAGAGTCCGACAGAGCCCGACAGGGCCCAGTAGAGCCCGACAGAGCCCGACAGAGCCCGACAGAGCCCGACAGAGCCCGACAGGGCCCAGTAGAGCCCGACAGAGCCCGACAGAGCCCGACAGAGCCCGACAGGGCCCGACAGGGCCCGACAGAGCCCGACAGGGCCCGACAGGGCCCGACAGGGCCCAGTAGAGCCCGATAGAGCCCGACAGAGCCCGACAGAGCCCGACAGGGCCCGACAGAGCCCGACAGAGCCCGACAGGGCCCGACAGGGCCCGACAGAGCCCGACAGGGCCCGACAGGGCCCGACAGGGCCCAGTAGAGCCCGACAGAGCCCGACAGGGCCCGACAGAGCCCGACAGAGCCCGACAGAGCCCGACAGAGCCCAGTAGAGCCCGACAGAGCCCGACAGAGCCCGACAGGGCCCGACAGAGCCCGACAGGGCCCGACAGGGCCCGACAGGGCCCAGTAGAGCCCGACAGAGCCCGACAGGGCCCAGTAGAGCCCGACAGAGCCCGACAGAGCCCGACAGAGCCCGACAGGGCCCGACAGGGCCCGACAGGGCCCGACAGAGCCTGACAGAGCCCGACAGAGCCCGACAGAGCCCGACAGGGCCCAGTAGAGCCCGACAGAGCCCGACAGAGCCTGACAGAGCCCGACAGAGCCCAGTAGAGCCCGACAGAGCCCGACAGAGCCCGACAGATCCCGACAGGGCCCGACAGAGCCCGACAGAGCCCGACAGGGCCCGACAGAGCCCGACAGAGCCCGACAGGGCCCGACAGGGCCCAGTAGAGCCCGACAGAGCCCGACAGAGCCCGACAGAGCCCAGTAGAGCCCGACAGAGCCCGACAGAGCCCGACAGAGCCCGACAGAGCCCAGTAGAGTCCGACAGAGCCCGACAGGGCCCGACAGGGCCCGACAGGGCCCAGTAGAGCCCGACAGAGCCCGACAGGGCCCAGTAGAGCCCAGTAGAGCCCGACAGAGCCCGACAGAGCCCGACAGAGCCCGACAGGGCCCGACAGAGCCCGACAGAGCCCGACAGGGCCCGAAAGGGCCCGACAGAGCCCGACAGGGCCCGACAGGGCCCAGTAGAGCCCGACAGAGCCCGACAGAGCCCAGTAGAGCCCAGTAGAGCCCGACAGGGCCCGACAGAGCCCGACAGAGCCCGACAGAGCCCGACAGGGCCCGACAGGGCCCGACAGAGCCCGACAGAGCCCGACAGAGCCCGACCGGGCCCAGTAGAGCCCGACAGAGCCCGACAGAGCCCAGTAGAGCCCGACAGAGCCCGACAGAGCCCGACAGGGCCCGACAGAGCCCGACAGAGCCCGACAGGGCCCGACAGAGCCCGACAGAGCCCGACAGAGCCCAGTAGAGCCCGACAGAGCCCGTCAAGGCCCGACAGGGCCCGACAGGGCCCAGTAGAGCCCGACAGAGCCCGACAGAGCCCAGTAGAGCCCAGTAGAGCCCGACAGAGCCCGACAGAGCCCGACAGAGCCCGACAGGGCCCGACAGAGCCCGACAGAGCCCGACAGGGCCCGACAGGGCCCAGTAGAGCCCGACAGAGCCCGACAGATCCCGACAGAGCCCGACAGAGCCCGACAGGGCCCGACAGGGCCCGACAAAGCCCGACAGAACCCGACAGAGCCCGACAGAGCCCAGTAGAGCCCGACAGAGCCCGACAGAGCCCGACAGAGCCCGACAGAACCCGACAGAGCCCGACAGGGCCCAGAAGAGCCCGACAGAGCCCGACAGAGCCCGACAGAACCCGACAGAGCCCGACAGAGCCCGACAGAGCCCGACAGGGCCCGACAGGGCCCGACAGGGCCCGACAGAGCCCGACAGGGCCCAGTAGAGCCCGACAGAGCCGAACAGAGCCCAGTAGAGCCCAGTAGAGCCCGATAGAGCCCGACAGAGCCCGACAGAGCCCGACAGAACCCGTCAGAGCCAGACAGAGACCAGTTGAGCCCGACAGAGCCCGACAGAGCCCGACAGAGCCCAGTAGAGCCCGACAGAGCCCGACAGAGCCCGACAGAGCCCGACAGGGCCCGACAGAGCCCGACAGAGCCCAGTAGAGCCCGACAGAGCCGACAAAGCCTGACAGAGCCCGACAGAGCCCGACAGAGCCCGACAGGGCCCAGTAGAGCCCGACAGAGCCCGACAAAGCCTGACAGAGCCCGACAGGGCCCGACAGGGCCCGAGAGAGCCCGACAGAGCCCGACAGGGCCCAGTAGAGCCCGACAGAGCCCGACAGAGCCCGACAGAGCCCGACAGAGCCCGACAGGGCCCAGTAGAGCCCGACAGAGCCCGACAGAGCCCGACAGAGCCCGACAGGGCCCGACAGGGCCCGACAGAGCCCGACAGGGCCCGACAGGGCCCGACAGGGCCCGACAGGGCCCAGTAGAGCCCGATAGAGCCCGACAGAGCCCGACAGAGCCCGACAGGGCCCGACAGAGCCCGACAGAGCCCGACAGGGCCCGACAGGGCCCGACAGAGCCCGACAGGGCCCGACAGGGCCCGACAGGGCCCAGTAGAGCCCGACAGAGCCCGACAGGGCCCGACAGAGCCCGACAGAGCCCGACAGAGCCCGACAGAGCCCAGTAGAGCCCGACAGAGCCCGACAGAGCCCGACAGGGCCCGACAGAGCCCGACAGGGCCCGACAGGGCCCGACAGGGCCCAGTAGAGCCCGACAGAGCCCGACAGGGCCCAGTAGAGCCCGACAGAGCCCGACAGAGCCCGACAGAGCCCGACAGGGCCCGACAGGGCCCGACAGGGCCCGACAGAGCCTGACAGAGCCCGACAGAGCCCGACAGAGCCCGACAGGGCCCAGTAGAGCCCGACAGAGCCCGACAGAGCCTGACAGAGCCCGACAGAGCCCAGTAGAGCCCCGACAGAGCCCGACAGAGCCCGACAGATCCCGACAGGGCCCGACAGAGCCCGACAGAGCCCGACAGGGCCCGACAGAGCCCGACAGAGCCCGACAGGGCCCGACAGGGCCCAGTAGAGCCCGACAGAGCCCGACAGAGCCCGACAGAGCCCAGTAGAGCCCGACAGAGCCCGACAGAGCCCGACAGAGCCCGACAGAGCCCAGTAGAGTCCGACAGAGCCCGACAGGGCCCGACAGGGCCCGACAGGGCCCAGTAGAGCCCGACAGAGCCCGACAGGGCCCAGTAGAGCCCAGTAGAGCCCGACAGAGCCCGACAGAGCCCGACAGAGCCCGACAGGGCCCGACAGAGCCCGACAGAGCCCGACAGGGCCCGAAAGGGCCCGACAGAGCCCGACAGGGCCCGACAGGGCCCAGTAGAGCCCGACAGAGCCCGACAGAGCCCAGTAGAGCCCAGTAGAGCCCGACAGGGCCCGACAGAGCCCGACAGAGCCCGACAGAGCCCGACAGGGCCCGACAGGGCCCGACAGAGCCCGACAGGGCCCGACAGAGCCCGACCGGGCCCAGTAGAGCCCGACAGAGCCCGACAGAGCCCAGTAGAGCCCGACAGAGCCCGACAGAGCCCGACAGGGCCCGACAGAGCCCGACAGAGCCCGACAGGGCCCGACAGAGCCCGACAGAGCCCGACAGAGCCCAGTAGAGCCCGACAGAGCCCGTCAAGGCCCGACAGGGCCCGACAGGGCCCAGTAGAGCCCGACAGAGCCCGACAGAGCCCAGTAGAGCCCAGTAGAGCCCGACAGAGCCCGACAGAGCCCGACAGAGCCCGACAGGGCCCGACAGAGCCCGACAGAGCCCGACAGGGCCCGACAGGGCCCAGTAGAGCCCGACAGAGCCCGACAGATCCCGACAGAGCCCGACAGAGCCCGACAGGGCCCGACAGGGCCCGACAAAGCCCGACAGAACCCGACAGAGCCCGACAGAGCCCAGTAGAGCCCGACAGAGCCCCACAGAGCCCGACAGAGCCCGACAGAACCCGACAGAGCCCGACAGGGCCCAGAAGAGCCCGACAGAGCCCGACAGAGCCCGACAGAACCCGACAGAGCCCGACAGAGCCCGACAGAGCCCGACAGGGCCCGACAGGGCCCGACAGGGCCCGACAGAGCCCGACAGGGCCCAGTAGAGCCCGACAGAGCCGAACAGAGCCCAGTAGAGCCCAGTAGAGCCCGACAGAGCCCGACAGAGCCCGACAGAGCCCGACAGAACCCGTCAGAGCCAGACAGAGACCAGTTGAGCCCGACAGAGCCCGACAGAGCCCGACAGAGCCCAGTAGAGCCCGACAGAGCCCGACAGAGCCCGACAGAGCCCGACAGGGCCCGACAGAGCCTGACAGAGCCTGACAGAGCCCGACAGGGCCCGACAGAGCCCAGTAGACCCCGACAGAGCCCGACAGAGCCCGACAGGGCCCAGTAGAGACCAGTAGAGCCCGACAGAGCCCAGTAGAGCCCGACAGAGCCCGACAGAGCCCGACAGAGCCCGACAGGGCCCGACAGGGCCCGACAGAGCCCGACAGAGCCCGACAGAGCCCGACAGGGCCCAGTAGAGCCCGACAGAGCCCGACAGAGCCCAGTAGAGCCCGACAGAGCCCATTAGAGCCCGACAGAGCCCGACAGAGCCCGACAGAGCCCGACAGGGCCCGACAGAGCCCGACAGAGCCCGACAGAGCCCGGACAGGGCCCAGTAGAGCCCGACAGAGCCCGACAAAGCCTGACAGAGCCCGACAGGGCCCGACAGGGCCAACGACAGAGTCCGACAGAGTCCGACAGGGCCCAGTAGAGCCCGACAGAGCCCGACAGAGCCCGACAGAGCCCGACAGAGCCCGACAGGGCCCAGTAGAGCCCGACAGAGCCCGACAGAGCCCGACAGAGCCCGACAGGGCCCGACAGGGCCCGACAGGGCCCGACAGAGCCCGACAGGGCACGACAGAGCCCGACAGGGCCCGACAGGGCCCGACAGGGCCCAGTAGAGCCCGATAGAGCCCGACAGAGCCCGACAGAGCCCGACAGGGCCCGACAGAGCCCGACAGAGCCCGACAGGGCCCGACAGGGCCCGACAGAGCCCGACAGGGCCCGACAGGGCCCGACAGGGCCCAGTAGAGCCCGACAGAGCCCGACAGGGCCCGACAGAGCCCGACAGAGCCCGACAGAGCCCAGTAGAGCCCGACAGAGCCCGACAGAGCCCGACAGGGCCCGACAGAGCCCGACAGGGCCCGACAGGGCCCGACAGGGCCCACTAGAGCCCGACAGAGCCCGACAGGGCCCAGTAGAGCCCAGTAGAGCCCGACAGAGCCCGACAGACCCCGACAGAGCCCGACAGGGCCCGACAGAGCCCGACAGAGCCCGACAGGGCCCGACAGGGCCCGACAGAGCCCGACAGGGCCCGACAGGGCCCAGTAGAGCCCGACAGAGCCCGACAGAGCCCAGTAGAGCCCAGTAGAGCCCGACAGGGCCCGACAGAGCCCGACAGAGCCCGACAGAGCCCGACAGGGCCCGACAGGGCCCGACAGAGCCCGACAGGGCCCGACAGAGCCCGACCGGGCCCAGTAGAGCCCGACAGAGACCGACAGAGCCCAGTAGAGCCCGACAGAGCCCGACAGAGCCCGACAGGGCCCGACAGAGCCCGACAGAGCCCGACAGGGCCCGACAGAGCCCGACAGAGCCCGACAGAGCCCATTAGAGCCCGACAGAGCCCGTCAGGGCCCGACAGGGCCCGACAGGGCCCAGTAGAGCCCGACAGAGCCCGACAGAGCCCAGTAGAGACCAGTAGAGCCCGACAGAGCCCGACAGAGCCCGACAGCGCCTGACAGGGCCCGACAGAGCCCGACAGAGCCCGACAGGGCCCGACAGGGCCCGACAGGGCCCGACAGAACCCGACAGAGCCCGAAAGAGCCCAGTAGAGCCCGACAGAGCCCGACAGAGCCCGACAGAGCCCGACAGAACCCGACAGAGCCCGACAGGGCCCAGAAGAGCCCGACAGAGCCCGACAGAGCCCGACAGAACCCGACAGAGCCCGACAGAGCCCGACAGAGCCCGACAGGGCCCGACAGGGCCCGACAGGGCCCGACAGAGCCCGACAGGGCCCAGTAGAGCCCGACAGAGCCGAACAGAGCCCAGTAGAGCCCAGTAGATCCCGACAGAGCCCGACAGAGCCCGACAGAGCCCGACAGAACCCGTCAGAGCCAGACAGAGACCAGTTGAGCCCGACAGAGCCCGACAGAGCCCGACAGAGCCCGACAGGGCCCGACAGGGCCCGACAGGGCCCGACAGAGCCCGACAGGGCCCGACAGAGCCCGACAGAGCCCGACAGGGCCCAGTAGAGCCCGACAGAGCCCGACAGAGCCCAGTAGAGCCCGACAGAGCCCAGTAGAGCCCGACAGAGCCCGACAGAGCCCGACAGAGCCCGACAGGGCCCGACAGAGCCCGACAGAGCCCGACAGAGCCCGACAGGGCCCAGTAGAGCCCGACAGAGCCCGACAAAGCCTGACAGAGCCCGACAGGGCCCGACAGGGCCCGACAGAGTCCGACAGAGCCCGACAGGGCCCAGTAGAGCCCGACAGAGCCCGACAGAGCCCGACAGAGCCCGACAGAGCCCGACAGGGCCCAGTAGAGCCCGACAGAGCCCGACAGAGCCCGACAGAGCCCGACAGGGCGCGACAGGGCCCGACAGAGCCCGACAGAGCCCGACAGGGCACGACAGAGCCCGACAGGGCCCGACAGGGCCCGACAGGGCCCAGTAGAGCCCGATAGAGCCCGACAGAGCCCGACAGAGCCCGACAGGGCCCGACAGAGTCCGACAGAGCCCGACAGGGCCCGACAGGGCCCGACAGAGCCCGACAGGGCCCGACAGGGCCCGACAGGGCCCAGTAGAGCCCGACAGAGCCCGACAGGGCCCGACAGAGCCCGACAGAGCCCGACAGAGCCCGACAGAGCCCAGTAGAGCCCGACAGAGCCCGACAGAGCCCGACAGGGCCCGACAGAGCCCGACAGGGCCCGACAGGGCCCGACAGGGCCCAGTAGAGCCCGACAGAGCCCGACAGGGCCCAGTAGAGCCCAGTAGAGCCCGACAGAGCCCGACAGAGCCCGACAGAGCCCGACAGGGCCCGACAGAGCCCGACAGAGCCCGACAGGGCCCGACAGGGCCCGACAGAGCCCGACAGGGCCCGACAGGGCCCAGTAGAGCCCGACAGAGCCCGACAGAGCCCAGTAGAGCCCAGTAGAGCCCGACAGGGCCCGACAGAGCCCGACAGAGCCCGACAGAGCCTGACAGAGCCCGACAGGGCCCAGTAGAGCCCGACAGAGCCCGACAGGGCCCGACAGAGCCCGACAGAGCCCGACAGGGCCCGACAGAGCCCGACAGAGCCCGACAGAGCCCAGTAGAGCCCGACAGAGCCCGACAGAGCCCGACAGGGCCCGACAGAGCCCTACAGGGCCCGACAGGGCCCGACAGGGCCCGACAAAGCCCGACAGGGCCCGACAGAGCCCAACAGGGCCCCACAGAGCCCGACAGAGCCCGACAGGGCCCAGTAGAGCCCAACAGAGCCCGACAGAGCCCGACAGAGCCCGACAGAGCCCAGTAGAGCCCGACAGAGCCCGACAGAGCCCGACAGGGCGCGACAGGGCCCGACAGAGCCCGACAGAGCCCGACAGGGCCCAGTAGAGCCCGACAGAGCCCGACAGAGCCCAGTAGAGCCCGACAGAGCCCGACAGAGCCCGACAGGGCCCGACAGAGCCCGACAGAGCCCGACAGGGCCCGACAGGGCCCGACAGAGCCCAGTAGAGCCCGACAGAGCCCGACAGAGCCCGACAGAGCCCGACAGGGCCCGACAGGGCCCGACAGGGCCCAGTAGAGCCCGACAGAGCCCGACAGGGCCCGACAGAGCCCGACAGGGCCCGACAGAGCCCGACAGGGCCCGACAGGGCACGACAGAGCCCGACAGAGCCCGACAGGGCCCGACAGAGCCTGACAGAGCCCGACAGAGCCCAGTAGAGCCCAGTAGAGCCCGACAGAGCCCGACAGAGCCCGACAGAGCCCGACAGGGCCCGACAGGGCCCAGTAGAGCCCGACAGAGCCCGACAGAGCCCGACAGAGCCCGACAGAGCCCGACAGGGCCCAGTAGAGCCCGACAGAGCCCGACAGAGCCCAGTAGAGCCCAGTAGAGCCCGACAGAGCCCGACAGAGCCCGACAGGGCCCGACAGGGCCCGACAGAGCCCGACAGAGCCCGACACAGCCCGACAGAGCCTGACAGGGCCCGACAGGGCCCGACAGGGCCCGACAGGGCCCAGTAGAGCCCGACAGAGCCCAACAGAGCCCAGTAGAGCCCAGTAGAGCCCGACAGAGCCCGACAGAGCCCGACAGAGCCCGACAGAACCCGACAGAGCCAGACAGAGACCAGTTGAGCCCGACAGAGCCCGACAGAGCCCGACAGAGCCCGACAGAGCCCAGTAGAGCCCGACAGAGCCCGACAGAGCCCGACAGAGCCCGACAGGGCCCGACAGAGCCTGACAGAGCCCGACAGGGCCAAACAGGGCCCGACAGAGCCCAGTAGAGCCCGACAGAGCCCGACAGAGCCCGACAGGGCCCAGTAGAGACCAGTAGAGCCCGACAGAGCCCAGTAGAGCCCGACAGAGCCCGACAGAGACCGACAGGGCCCGACAGAGCCCGACAGAGCCCGACAGGGCCCGACAGAGCCCGACAGAGCCCGACAGAGCCCAGTAGAGCCCGACAGAGCCCGACAGAGCCCGACAGAGCCCGACAGAGCCCGACAGGGCCCGACAGAGCCCGACAGGGCCCGACAGGGCCCAGTAGAGCCCGACAGAGCCCGACTGAGCCCGACAGAGCCCGACAGAACCCGACAGAGCCCGACAGGGCCCGACAGGGCCCAGTAGAGCCCGACAGAGCCCGACAGAGCCCGACAGAGCCCGACAGGGCCCGACAGGGCCCAGAAGAGCCCGAAAGAGCCCGACAGAGCCCGACAGAACCCGACAGAGCCCGACAGAGCCCGACAGAGCCCGACAGGGCCCGACAGAGCCCGACAGAGCCCGACAGGGCCCAGTAGATCCCGACAGAGCCCGACAGAGCCCAGTAGAGCCCAGTAGAGCCCGACAGAGTCCGACAGAGCCCGACAGAGCCCGACAGAACCCGACAGAGCCCGACAGAGACCAGTTGAGCCCGACAGAGCCCGACAGAGCCCGACAGAGCCCGACAGGGCCCGACAGGGCCCAGTAGAGCCCGACAGAGCCCGACAGAGCCCGACAGAGCCCAACAGGGCCCGACAGAGCCTGACAGAGCCCGACAGGGCCCGACAGGGCCCGACAGAGCCCAGTAGAGCCCGACAGGGCCCGACAGAGCCCGACAGGGCCCGACAGAGCCCGACAGAGCCCGACAGGGCCCGACAGAGCCCGACAGAGCCCGACAGGGCCCGACAGAGCCCGACAGAGCCCGACAGGGCCCGACAGGGCCCGACAGGGCCCGACAGAGCCCGACAGGGCCCGACAGGGCCCAGTAGAGCCCGACAGAGCCCGACAGAGCCCAACAGAGCCCGACAGGGCCCAGTAGAGCCCGACAGAGCCCGACAGAGCCCGACAGAACCCGTCAGAGCCCGACAGAGCCCGACAGAGCCCGACAGAGTCCGACAGGGCCCAGTAGAGCCCGACAGAGCCCGACAGAGCCCGACAGAGCCCGACAGAGCCCGAGAGAGACCGACAGAGCCCGACAGGGCCCAGTAGAGCCCGACAGAGCCCGAGAGAGCCCGACAGAACCCGACAGGGCCCGACAGAGCCCGACAGGGCCCGAGAGAGCCCGACAGAGCCCGACAGATCCCGACAGGGCCCGACAGGGCCTAGTAGAGCCCGACAGAGCCCGACAGAGCCCGACAGAACCCGACAGGGCCCAGTAGAGCCCGACAGAGCCCGACAGAGCCCGACAGATCCCGACAGGGCCCGACAGAGCCCGACAGAGCCCGACAGCGCCCGACAGGGCCCAGTAGAGCCCGACAGGGCCCGACAGAGCCCGACAGAGCCCGATAGGGCCCGACAGGGCCCAGTAGAGCCCGACAGAGCCCGACAGGGCCCGACAGAGCCCGACAGAGCCCGACAGGGCCCGACAGGGCCCGACAGGGCCCGACAGAGCCCGATAGGGCCCGACAGAGCCCAGTAGAGCCCGACAGAGCCCGACAGAGCCCGACAGGGCCCGACAGGGCCTGACAGGGCCCGACAGAGCCTGACAGAGCCCGACAGAGCCCGACAGAGCCCGACAGGGCCCAGTAGAGCCCGACAGAGCCCGACAGAGCCTGACAGAGCCCGACAGAGCCCAGTAGAGCCCGACAGAGCCCGACAGAGCCCGACAGAGCCCGACAGGGCCCGACAGAGCCCGACAGAGCCCGACAGAGCCCGACAGGGCCCGACAGAGCCCGACAGAGCCCGACAGGGCCCAGTAGAGCCCGACAGAGCCCGACAGGGCCCGACAGAGCCCGACAGAGCCCGACAGAGCCCGACAGGGCCCAGTAGAGCCCGACAGAGCCCGACAGAGCCCGACAGGGCCCGACAGGGCCCGACAGAGCCCGACAGAGCCCGACAGGGCCCGACAGGGCCCGACAGAGCCCGACAGGGCCCGACAGGGCCCGACAGGGCCCGACAGAGCCCGACAGGGCCCGACAGGGCCCGACAGGGCCCAGTAGAGCCCGACAGAGCCCGACAGAGCCCGACAGAGCCCGACAGAGCCCGACAGGGCCCAGTAGAGCCCGACAGAGCCCGACAGAGCCCGACAGAACCCGTCAGAGCCCGACAGAGCCCGACAGAGCCCGACAGAGTCCGACAGGGCCCAGTAGAGCCCGACAGAGCCCGACAGAGCCCGACAGAGCCCGACAGGGCCCGACAGAGCCCGACAGAGCCCGACAGAGCCCGACAGGGCCCAGTAGAGCCCGACAGAGCCCGAGAGAGCCCGACAGAGCCCGACAGGGCCCGACAGAGCCCGACAGGGCCCGAGAGAGCCCGACAGAGCCCGACAGATCCCGACAGGGCCCGACAGGGCCTAGTAGAGCCCGACAGAGCCCGACAGAGCCCGACAGAACCCGACAGGGCCCAGTAGAGCCCGACAGAGCCCGACAGAGCCCGACAGAGCCCGACAGGGCCCGACAGAGCCCGACAGAGCCCGACAGAGCCCGACAGCGCCCGACAGGGCCCATTAGAGCCCGACAGAGCCCGACAGGGCCCGACAGAGCCCGACAGAGCCCGACAGGGCCCAGTAGAGCCCGACAGAGCCCGACAGAGCCCGACAGAGCCCGACAGGGCCCGACAGGGCCCGACAGAGCCTGACAGAGCCCGACAGAGCCCGACAGAGCCCGACAGGGCCCAGTAGAGCCCGACAGAGCCCGACAGAGCCTGACAGAGCCCGACAGAGCCCAGTAGAGCCCGACAGAGCCCGACAGAGCCCGACAGATCCCGACAGGGCCCGACAGAGCCCGACAGAGCCCGACAGGGCCCGACAGAGCCCGACAGAGCCCGACAGGGCCCGACAGGGCCCAGTAGAGCCCGACAGAGCCCGACAGAGCCCGACAGAGCCCAGTAGAGCCCGACAGAGCCCGACAGAGCCCGACAGAGCCCAGTAGAGTCCGACAGAGCCCGACAGGGCCCGACAGGGCCCAGTAGAGCCCGACAGAGCCCGACAGGGCCCAGTAGAGCCCAGTAGAGCCCGACAGAGCCCGACAGAGCCCGACAGAGCCCGACAGGGCCCGACAGAGCCCGACAGAGCCCGACAGGGCCCGACAGGGCCCGACAGAGCCCGACAGGGCCCGACAGGGCCCAGTAGAGCCCGACAGAGCCCGACAGAGCCCAGTAGAGCCCAGTAGAGCCCGACAGGGCCCGACAGAGCCCGACAGAGCCCGACAGAGCCCGACAGGGCCCGACAGGGCCCGACAGAGCCCGACAGGGCCCGACAGAGCCCGACCGGGCCCAGTAGAGCCCTACAGAGACCGACAGAGCCCAGTAGAGCCCGACAGAGCCCGACAGAGCCCGACAGGGCCCGACAGAGCCCGACAGAGCCCGACAGAGCCCAGTAGAGCCCGACAGAGCCCGTCAGGGCCCGACAGGGCCCGACAGGGCCCAGTAGAGCCCGACAGAGCCCGACAGAGCCCGACAGAGCCCGACAGGGCCCGACAGAGCCCGACAGAGCCCGACAGGGCCCGACAGGGCCCGACAGGGCCCAGTAGAGCCCGACAGAGCCCGACAGATCCCGACAGAGCCCGACAGAGCCCGACAGGGCCCGACAGGGCCCGACAAAGCCCGACAGAACCCGACAGAGCCCGACAGAGCCCAGTAGAGCCCGACAGAGCCCGACAGAGCCCGACAGAGCCCGACAGAACCCGACAGAGCCCGACAGGGCCCAGAAGAGCCCGACAGAGCCCGACAGAGCCCGACAGAACCCGACAGAGCCCGACAGAGCCCGACAGAGCCCGACAGGGCCCGACAGGGCACGACAGGGCCCGACAGAGCCCGACAGGGCCCAGTAGAGCCCGACAGAGCCGAACAGAGCCCAGTAGAGCCCAGTAGAGCCCGACAGAGCCCGACAGAGCCCGACAGAGCCCAACAGAACCCGTCAGAGCCAGACAGAGACCAGTTGAGCCCGACAGAGCCCGACAGAGCCCGACAGAGCCCGACAGAGCCCAGTAGAGCCCGACAGAGCCCGACAGAGCCCGACAGGGCCCGACAGAGCCTGACAGAGCCCGACAGGGCCCGACAGGGCCCGACAGAGCCCAGTAGAGCCCGACAGAGCCCGACAGAGCCCGACAGGGCCCAGTAGAGACCAGTAGAGCCCGACAGAGCCCAGTAGAGCCCGACAGAGCCCGACAGAGCCCGACAGAGCCCGACAGGGCCCGACAGGGCCCGACAGAGCCCGACAGAGCCCGACAGGGCCAGACAGAGCCCGACAGAGCCCGACAGGGCCCAGTAGAGCCCGACAGAGCCCGACAGAGCCCAGTAGAGCCCGACAGAGCCCAGTAGAGCCCGACAGAGCCCGACAGAGCCCGACAGAGCCCGACAGGGCCCGACAGAGCCCGACAGAGCCCGACAGAGCCCGACAGGGCCCAGTAGAGCCCGACAGAGCCCGACAAAGCCTGACAGAGCCCGACAGGGCCCGACAGAGTCCGACAGAGTCCGACAGGGCCCAGTAGAGCCCGACAGAGCCCGACAGAGCCCGACAGAGCCCGACAGGGCCCAGTAGAGCCCGACAGAGCCCGACAGAGCCCGACAGAGCCCGACAGGGCCCGACAGGGCCCGACAGAGCCCGACAGGGCCCGACAGGGCACGACAGAGCCCGACAGGGCCCGACAGGGCCCGACAGGGCCCAGTAGAGCCCGATAGAGCCCGACAGAGCCCGACAGAGCCCGACAGGGCCCGACAGAGCCCGACAGAGCCCGACAGGGCCCGACAGGGCCCGACAGAGCCCGACAGGGCCCGACAGGGCCCGACAGGGCCCAGTAGAGCCCGACAGAGCCCGACAGGGCCCGACAGAGCCCGACAGAGCCCGACAGAGCCCGACAGAGCCCAGTAGAGCCCGACAGAGCCCGACAGAGCCCGACAGGGCCCGACAGAGCCCGACAGGGCCCGACAGGGCCCGACAGGGCCCAGTAGAGCCCGACAGAGCCCGACAGGGCCCAGTAGAGCCCAGTAGAGCCCGACAGAGCCCGACAGAGCCCGACAGAGCCCGACAGGGCCCGACAGAGCCCGACAGAGCCCGACAGGGCCCGACAGGGCCCGACAGAGCCCGACAGGGCCCGACAGGGCCCAGTAGAGCCCGACAGAGCCCGACAGAGCCCAGTAGAGCCCAGTAGAGCCCGACAGGGCCCGACAGAGCCCGACAGAGCCCGACAGAGCCCGACAGGGCCCGACAGGGCCCGACAGAGCCCGACAGGGCCCGACAGAGCCCGACCGGGCCCAGTAGAGCCCGACAGAGACCGACAGAGCCCAGTAGAGCCCGACAGAGCCCGACAGAGCCCGACAGGGCCCGACAGAGCCCGACAGAGCCCGACAGGGCCCGACAGAGCCCGACAGAGCCCGACAGAGCCCAGTAGAGCCCGACAGAGCCCGTCAGGGCCCGACAGGGCCCGACAGGGCCCAGTAGAGCCCGACAGAGCCCGACAGAGCCCAGTAGAGCCCAGTAGAGCCCGACAGAGCCCGACAGAGCCCGACAGAGCCCGACAGAGCCCGACAGGGCCCGACAGAGCCCGACAGAGCCCGACAGGGCCCGACAGGGCCCGACAGGGCCCAGTAGAGCCCGACAGAGCCCGACAGATCCGACAGAGCCCGACAGAGCCCGACAGGGCCCGACAGGGCCCGACAAAGCCCGACAGAACCCGACAGAGCCCGACAGAGCCCAGTAGAGCCCGACAGAGCCCGACAGAGCCCGACAGAGCCCGACAGAACCCGACAGAGCCCGACAGGGCCCAGAAGAGCCCGACAGAGCCCGACAGGGCCCGACAGGGCCCGACAGAGCCCGACAGGGCCCAGTAGAGCTCGACAGAGCCGAACAGAGCCCAGTAGAGCCCAGTAGAGCCCGACAGAGCCCGACAGAGCCCGACAGAGCCCGACAGAACCCGTCAGAGCCAGACAGAGACCAGTTGAGACCGACAGAGCCCGACAGAGCCCGACAGAGCCCGACAGAGCCCGACAGGGCCCGACAGGGCCCGACAGAGCCCGACAGAGCCCGACAGGGCCCGACAGAGCCCGACAGAGCCCGACAGAGCCACGGCCCAGTAGAGCCCGACAGAGCCCGACAGAGCCCAGTAGAGCCCGACAGAGCCCAGTAGAGCCCGACAGAGCCCGACAGAGCCCGACAGAGCCCGACAGGGCCCGACAGAGCCCGACAGAGCCCGACAGAGCCCGACAGGGCCCAGTAGAGCCCGACAGAGCCCGACAAAGCCTGACAGAGCCCGACAGGGCCCGACAGGGCCCGACAGAGTCCGACAGAGCCCGACAGGGCCCAGTAGAGCCCGACAGAGCCCGACAGAGCCCGACAGAGCCCGACAGAGCCGGACAGGGCCCAGTAGAGCCCGACAGAGCCCGACAGAGCCCGACAGAGCCCGACAGGGCCCGACAGGGCCCGACAGAGCCCGACAGAGCCCGACAGGGCACGACAGAGCCCGACAGGGCCCGACAGGGCCCGACAGGGCCCAGTAGAGCCCGATAGAGCCCGACAGAGCCCGACAGAGCCCGACAGGGCCCGACAGAGCCCGACAGAGCCCGACAGGGCCCGACAGGGCCCGACAGAGCCCGACAGGGCCCGACAGGGCCCGACAGGGCCCAGTAGAGCCCGACAGAGCCCGACAGGGCCCGACAGAGCCCGACAGAGCCCGACAGAGCCCGACAGAGCCCGGCAGAGCCCAGTAGAGCCCGACAGAGCCCGACAGAGCCCGACAGAGCCCGACAGGGCCCGACAGGGCCCGACAGGGCCCAGTAGAGCCCGACAGAGCCCGACAGGGCCCAGTAGAGCCCAGTAGAGCCCGACAGAGCCCGACAGAGCCCGACAGAGCCCGACAGGGCCCGACAGAGCCCGACAGAGCCCGACAGGGCCCGACAGAGCCCGACAGGGCCCGACAGGGCCCAGTAGAGCCCGACAGAGCCCGACAGAGCCCAGTAGAGCCCAGTAGAGCCCGACAGGGCCCGACAGAGCCCGACAGAGCCCGACAGAGCCCGACAGGGCCCGACAGGGCCCGACAGAGCCCGACAGGGCCCGACAGAGCCCGACCGGGCCCAGTAGAGCCCGACAGAGACCGACAGAGCCCAGTAGAGCCCGACAGAGCCCGACAGAGCCCGACAGGGCCCGACAGAGCCCGACAGAGCCCGACAGGGCCCGACAGAGCCCGACAGAGCCCGACAGAGCCCAGTAGAGCCCGACAGAGCCCGTCAGGGCCCGACAGGGCCCGACAGGGCCCAGTAGAGCCCGACAGAGCCCGACAGAGCCCAGTAGAGCCCAGTAGAGCCCGACAGAGCCCGACAGAGCCCGACAGGGCCCGACAGAGCCCGACAGAGCCCGACAGGGCCCGACAGGGCCCGACAGGGCCCAGTAGAGCCGACAGAGCCCGACAGATCCCGACAGAGCCCGACAGAGCCCGACAGGGCCCGACAGGGCCCGACAAAGCCCGACAGAACCCGACAGAGCCCGACAGAGCCCAGTAGAGCCCGACAGAGCCTGACAGAGCCCGACAGAGCCCGACAGAACCCGACAGAGCCCGACAGGGCCCAGAAGAGCCCGACAGAGCCCGACAGAGCCCGACAGAACCCGACAGAGCCCGACAGAGCCCGACAGAGCTCGACAGGGCCCGACAGGGCCCGACAGGGCCCGACAGAGCCCGACAGGGCCCAGTAGAGCCCGACAGAGCCGAACAGAGCCCAGTAGAGCCCAGTAGAGCCCGACAGAGCCCGACAGAGCCCGACAGAACCCGTCAGAGCCCGACAGAGCCCGACAGAGCCCGACAGAGTCCGACAGGGCCCAGTAGAGCCCGACAGAGCCCGACAGAGCCCGACAGAGCCCGACAGGGCCCGACAGAGCCCGACAGAGCCCGACAGAGCCCGACAGGGCCCAGTAGAGCCCGACAGAGCCCGAGAGAGCCCGACAGAGCCCGACAGGGCCCGACAGAGCCCGACAGGGCCCGAGAGAGCCCGACAGAGCCCGACAGATCCCGACAGGGCCCGACAGGGCCTAGTAGAGCCCGACAGAGCCCGACAGAGCCCGACAGAACCCGACAGGGCCCAGTAGAGCCCGACAGAGCCCGACAGAGCCCGACAGAGCCCGACAGGGCCCGACAGAGCCCGACAGAGCCCGACAGAGCCCGACAGCGCCCGACAGGGCCCATTAGAGCCCGACAGAGCCCGACAGGGCCCGACAGAGCCCGACAGAGCCCGACAGGGCCCAGTAGAGCCCGACAGAGCCCGACAGAGCCCGACAGAGCCCGACAGGGCCCGACAGGGCCCGACAGAGCCTGACAGAGCCCGACAGAGCCCGACAGAGCCCGACAGGGCCCAGTAGAGCCCGACAGAGCCCGACAGAGCCTGACAGAGCCCGACAGAGCCCAGTAGAGCCCGACAGAGCCCGACAGAGCCCGACAGATCCCGACAGGGCCCGACAGAGCCCGACAGAGCCCGACAGGGCCCGACAGAGCCCGACAGAGCCCGACAGGGCCCGACAGGGCCCAGTAGAGCCCGACAGAGCCCGACAGAGCCCGACAGAGCCCAGTAGAGCCCGACAGAGCCCGACAGAGCCCGACAGAGCCCAGTAGAGTCCGACAGAGCCCGACAGGGCCCGACAGGGCCCAGTAGAGCCCGACAGAGCCCGACAGGGCCCAGTAGAGCCCAGTAGAGCCCGACAGAGCCCGACAGAGCCCGACAGAGCCCGACAGGGCCCGACAGAGCCCGACAGAGCCCGACAGGGCCCGACAGGGCCCGACAGAGCCCGACAGGGCCCGACAGGGCCCAGTAGAGCCCGACAGAGCCCGACAGAGCCCAGTAGAGCCCAGTAGAGCCCGACAGGGCCCGACAGAGCCCGACAGAGCCCGACAGAGCCCGACAGGGCCCGACAGGGCCCGACAGAGCCCGACAGGGCCCGACAGAGCCCGACCGGGCCCAGTAGAGCCCTACAGAGACCGACAGAGCCCAGTAGAGCCCGACAGAGCCCGACAGAGCCCGACAGGGCCCGACAGAGCCCGACAGAGCCCGACAGAGCCCAGTAGAGCCCGACAGAGCCCGTCAGGGCCCGACAGGGCCCGACAGGGCCCAGTAGAGCCCGACAGAGCCCGACAGAGCCCGACAGAGCCCGACAGGGCCCGACAGAGCCCGACAGAGCCCGACAGGGCCCGACAGGGCCCGACAGGGCCCAGTAGAGCCCGACAGAGCCCGACAGATCCCGACAGAGCCCGACAGAGCCCGACAGGGCCCGACAGGGCCCGACAAAGCCCGACAGAACCCGACAGAGCCCGACAGAGCCCAGTAGAGCCCGACAGAGCCCGACAGAGCCCGACAGAGCCCGACAGAACCCGACAGAGCCCGACAGGGCCCAGAAGAGCCCGACAGAGCCCGACAGAGCCCGACAGAACCCGACAGAGCCCGACAGAGCCCGACAGAGCCCGACAGGGCCCGACAGGGCCCGACAGGGCCCGACAGAGCCCGACAGGGCCCAGTAGAGCCCGACAGAGCCGAACAGAGCCCAGTAGAGCCCAGTAGAGCCCGACAGAGCCCGACAGAGCCCGACAGAGCCCAACAGAACCCGTCAGAGCCAGACAGAG